>NC_086107.1:55374404-55631904 GCF_963921235.1 Mobula hypostoma
CAGAATTTATCTATGTAAAACACCACTCTTGATTATTCTAATAGCTTTCACTGTTTATCTTCATACCTTTGATATGCTGGTTTGAATAATTACTAACCACTGCAATAGATAATCGAACTGCAGCCTCAAGACCCTCTGCAAGCTACGTATCAACAATAATTTGCTAGAGGCAAAACCTAAACTTCATTGAAATAGCTACGTGCATGCTGTGGCTACAAGAACCAGTTAGAAGTTTAATATTTGTCCTGAATCAGAATCAGGTTTATTATCACCGGCATGTGACGTGAAATTTTTTGACTTAGCAGCAGCAGTTCAATGCAATACATAATCTAGCAGAGAGAGAGAAAAAAATAATAATAAATAAAATAAACAAGTAAATCAATTACATATATTAAATAGATTTTTTTTAAATGTGCGAAAACAGAAATACTGTAAATTAAAAAAGTGAGGTAGTGCCCAAAGCTTCAATGTCCATTTAGGAATCGGATGGAAAGCTGTTCCTGAGTCGCTGAGTGTGTGCCTTCAGGCTTCTGTATCTCCTACTGATGGTAACAGTGAGAAAAGGGCATGCCCTGGGTGCTGGAGGTCTTGGCCTGTAACGTTGACTGGTGACTCTTTTCCGTTGATGCTGCCTGACCTGCTGAGTTCCTCCAGCATTTTGTGTGTGTTGCCTTGGATATTTAGCAACTGCAGATTTTCTTGCCTTTAATATTTGTGGCATGTATCACCAGATGAGACTTCCTAACATCTAAAAGGCACATCAAAGTTTGAAGCTCAAAGTTTGAAGTAAATTTATTATCAGAGTACATATATGTCACGATATTCAGCTCTGAGATCATTTTCTTGTGGGCATACTCAATAAATCCAAGAACCATAAAGGAAACAATGAAAGACCTTATCCAACAGGGCGGACAAACAACCAATGTACAAAAGACAACAAACTGCGCAAATACGAAAGAAAAAAAAGAATAATAATAATAAATAAATAAGCAATAAATATTGAGAATGCAAGATGAAGAAACCTTGAAAGTGAGTCCATAGAATCAGAATCAGAATCAGGTTTAATATCACCGGCATGTGTCGTGAAATTTGTTAACTTGTTCATGGGTTCATTGTCCATTTAGAAATCAGATGGCAGAGGGACAATGAGAAGAGGGCATGTCCTGGGTGATGTGGGTCCTTAGTAATGTACGCCATCTTTCAGAGGCACCACTCCTTGAAGATGCCTTGGATACTACAGAGGCTAGTACCCATGATGGAGCTGACTAGTTTTACAACTTCCTGTAGCTTCTTTTGATCCTGTGCAGTAGACCCCCTCCCCACCCCCCCCCCCCACGCTCCGTACCAGATGGTGATGTAACCTGTCAGAATGCTCTCCCTGGTGCATCTGTAAAAGTTTTCGAGTGTTTTAGGTGACAAGTCAAACCTCCTCAAACCCTAAATGAAATATAGCTGCTGCTTGCCTTCTTTATAACTGCATCGATATGTTAGGACCAGGAACTTGAAATTGCTCACTCTCTCCACTTCTGATCCCTCTATGAGAATTGGTTCGTGTTCCCTTGTCTTACTGTTCCTGAAGTCCACAATCAGCTCTTTGGTTTTACTGACATTGAGTACAAGGTTGTTACTGCGATACCACTCAACTAGCTGGTATATCTTGCTTCTGTACACCCTCTCATCTCCATCTGTGATTCTGCCAACAATGATTGTATCATCAGCAAATTTATAGATGGTATTTGAGCTATGCCTAGCCACACAGTCATGTGTGTAGAGAGAGTAGAGCAGTGGGCTAAGCACACACCCCTGAGTCGCACCTGTATTGATCGTCAGTGAAGAGAAGATATAGGGTGTGGGAACAGTACAATGATGGAGCAAGTGAAGTGGATTGAAGTTATCCTTACTTGTTCAAGAGCCTGATGGTTGAGGGGTAATAACTATTCCTGAGCCAGGTAATGTGAGCCCTAAGGCTCATGTATCTTCTTCCTGGTGGCAGCAGTGAGATTAGAGCATTAGGGTAATGTATCACAATGCCTCATTGTTACTGGTCAAATCCTTCAATTTAACAGCATTGAGGGAATATCTTCACTGCAATTCATGAAGGTAACTCACTCCCAGCTTCAGATCCAATAAGGGGTGGTTAATCAGAATCGGAATCAGGTTTACTATCACTGGCATGTGGCATGAGATTTGTTAATTTACCAGCAGTAGTTCAGTGCAATACATAATCTAGCAAAGAGAAAAATATATAATAATTATAAATAAAATAAAACATAATAGTAATAAATTAACAAGTAAATCAATAATGTATACTGAATAGATTATAAAAAACATGCACTAATAAATGCTTGCCTCCTCAGTGTCATCCTTCCTCATCATTAATCACTGCCAATTCTAACACTTCTGATTTGAGGTTCCTTACAGCATCAAGATGAATATATGATAAAAGATAAGAAACACCTCTGTCTGCAGCCTTCACATCATTGAACTTCTTGGCAACAATTTCTCAGCCTTGAGTCAGTTTGCACTAGACCCTGATCTCATAGACTTTTACTTCTCCTGAGAAGATTACTAATTGTATTTTGGCAAATCCGTTCAACTACTTTTAATGCCCTTCTCTCATTTTCCATCCATATTACATTTGCAAATACTCCAGTCGTTAGTCAGATGCAGCAGTTTAGAAATCGGTTTTCACCACCTTGCCAAGGTGAAACAGTATTAGTAATATCCCTAATACTGATTTGAAATGAGGTAGATGCAAGCCTATGACCGGCGTGGGTTCTTCTGTGGACTGTGTACCGTAGACATCCCATCCTGCAAAAACTCATTTCAGGGAGGTAGCAGCCCTGCTCCCAGTCGACCTCCAAGGGTGTGTGTAATACTTTGTTTTAGTGATTTTGTCTAATCTGTAAACCAAGTTGGGTATGTGCAGAAAATGTGACATTAAAATATGTATATATATTATATTACATTATCATGTTTATTCTATTACAACTTTAAGCAAGACTACAGGGAGTTTGGCGTCATCACGTAGGACATCAATAGAGTAGTTCCTTAGCAGCTGGCCAGCTAGTTTAAATAACATTAGCTATGCTAATGAACAAATGACACCTGTTAAACTCACCTCAACATGTCTTTTACATTTTAACCCACCATGGGCAGTAGAAAAGTCACTGTTGCAAACAGTGTAGCGAGCAACACTGTCATTAATTTTGAGGTCGACTGTAAAGCCCGCCCACAGAGAAAACTGATAGGTCTACTTCGCACGAAGAGAGACCAATCAGGATGCTCGCTCTCGGTCTCCCTCTCCCTCTCAAAAACATCAATTTGCGGGATATTGTATATAATTTCCAGGCATCAGGGAGCCACTATCAATATTGGGGAGACTCCTGGAACTTCCCGGAGAGGCGGGATGTCTGGTGTACTGGGTGATGAGAGATGGTGATTTGATGAGTAGGTGGCTCAGGGTGTTTTCGCTCTCTGCGTCACTCTGCTGCTCGGTTGTCTGTTTGGATGGCCAGATTTATCGGGTCATCCAGGCTGTCCTGCTCAACCTGTGATCTCATGCCAGACCTCTGTTCTCAGCCTGCACTGGAAGTTAGTGATGAGAGGCTTCTCTTTCCACTCTGTCTCAACCAGAAGTGTGTGGAATTTTACAGCGTAGCCTCTCCCTTGGCGCTGGTCCAGGAGTCGGTGGGTAGTGGAAGGTCAAACAATCTCGAACTCGACGACAAATTGTTGGAAAGGCTGCACTGCGGGAGACTTTTGTTCTTCTAGGGCATTGAACAGGTTGATTTTCTTGTCGGCATTCACAGTAGGACAGAGAAATACAATGAAAAGCTACAAACAAAGATTGTAATGAGCAATGTACAAAAGAAGACAAACAGCACAAATAAAAATAAATAAATAGCAAAAGCATGAATTGTAGAAGCCTAAAAGTGAGTCTGTAGGTTCTGGAATCATGTTCATTGCTGGTTCGGGAGCCTGATCCTCACTGATTCAGGAGCCTGATGTTTGAAGAGTAATAACTATTCCTGAACCTGGTAATGTGAGACCCAAGGCTCCTGTACCTCCTTCCCAATGGCAGCAGCATGAAGAGAGCATGGCCTGGTTTGTGGAGCACTTTGATGATCACCCCAGACATGCCTTGTTCTCATTGCTACCATCAGGAAGGAGGTACGGAAGCCTAAAGGCACAAACTCAACAATTCAGGAACAGCTTCTTCCACTCTGCCATCTGATTTCTGTATGGACATTGAACATAAACACTACCTCAATACTATTTTAATTTTTGTTTTTGCACTACTTATTTAATTTAACTATTATATATATACCCAAACGTGAATTGCATTTTAATAAATATGTATTACATTGTACTGCTGCCGCAAAGACATCAACTCTCACAACATATGCCAGTGATATTAAACCTGATTCCGATTCTGGATGCTGCTTCTTTGTGGCAGGACTCCTTCGGGATCTGCTCAATGAAGGAGAGGGCTTGGCCTGTGATAGACTGGGCTGTGTCTACCACTTTTTGTAGACTCTTCTATTCTGAGGTGTTGGTGTTTGCATACTGGGCCCTGATGTTACCTGTCAGGATACTCTCTACCGTGCATCTATAGAAGTTTGTCGAAGTTTTAGATGACATGTGGGATCTGCGCAAACTTCTAAGAAAGGAGAGGTGCTATCATGCCTTCTTTATGATGGCATGTAAGTGTTGGTCCCAGGACAAATACTCTGATATGATAACTGCAAGGAATGTTAAGTTACTGAGCCTCTCCACCATTGATTCCCTAATGAAGACCTCCACTTTCCTCCTGCTATAGTCAATAATCAGCTCTTTGGTTTTGCTGACGTTAGGTGCGAGATTGTTATAGCACCACTCAAACAGGTTTTCAATCTCCTTCCAAAATGCTGATTCATCACTACCTTTAATTTGGCCAACAACAGCAAACTTAAATATGGCATTGGATCTGTGCTTAGTCTCGCAGTTAAAAGTATAAAGTGATTGAAGTAGGGGTCTAGGCACATGGTGCATTTTTACTAATGGTGCTTGAGGAGATGTTGTTGCCAATCTGTACTGCACATCAAAGTTGCTGGTGAACGCAGCAGGCCAGGCAGCATCTCTAGGAAGTGGTACAATCGACGTTTTGGGCCGAGACCCTTCGTCAGGACTAACTGAAAGAAGAGCTAGAAAGAGATTTGAAAGTGGAAGGGGGAGGGGGAGATCCAAAATGATAGGAGAAGACAGGAGGGGGAGGGATGGAGCCAAGAGCTGGACAGGTGATTGGAGAAAGGGATATGAGAGGATCATGGGACAGGAGGCCCAGGGAGAAAGAAAAGGGGGAGGGGGGGAAAACCCAGAGGATGGGAAAGGGGTATAGTGAGAGGGACAGAGGGAGAAAATGGAGAGAGAGAGAAAGAATGTGTGTATATAAATAAATAAAGGATGGGGTACGAGGGGGAGGTGGGGCATTAGCAGAAGTTTGAGAAGTCAATGTTCATGCCATCAGGTTGGAGGCTACCCAGACGGAATATAAGGTGTTGTTCCTCCAACCTGAGTGTGGCTTCATCTTTACAGTAGAGGAGGCCGTGGATAGACATATCAGAATGGGAATAGGACGTGGAATTAAAATGTGTGGCCACTGGGAGATCCTGCTTTCTCTGGTGGACAGAGCATAGGTGTTCAGCGAAACGATCTCCCAGTCTGCGTTGGGTCTCGGACGCAGTATATCACCCCAGCCGACTGACAGGTGAAGTGTTGCCTCACCTGGAAGGACTGTCTGGGGCCCTGAATGGTAGTGGGGGAGGAAGTGTAAGGGCATGTGTAGCACTTGTTCTGCTTACAAGGATAAGTGCCAGGAGGGAGATCAATAGGGAGGGATGGGGGGGGACGAATGGACAAGGGAGTCGTTTAGGGAGCAATCCCTGCGGAAAGCAGGGGGGGTGGAGGGAAAGATGTGCTTAGTGGTGGGATCCGGTTGGAGGTGGCGGAAGTTACGGAGAATAATATTTTGGTCCCGGAGGCTGGTGGGGTTGTAGGTGAGGACAAGGGGAACCCTATTCCTAGGGGGGTGGCGGGAGGATGGAGTGAGAGCAGATGTACGTGAAATGGGGGAGATGCGTTTGAGAGCAGAGTTGATAGTGGAGGAAGGGAAGCCCCTTTCTTTAAAAAAGGAGGACATCTCCTTCGTCCTGGAATGAAAAGCCTCATCCTGAGAGCAGATACGGCGGAGGTGGAGGAATTGCGAGAAGGGAATGGCATTTTTGCAAGAGACAGGGTGAGAAGAGGAATAGTCCAGATAGCTGTGAGAGTCAGTAGGCTTATAGTAGACATCAGTAGATAAGCTGTCTCCAGAGATAGAGACAGAAAGATCTAGAAAGGGGAGAAAGGTGTCGGAAATGGACCGGGTAAACTTGAGGGCAGGGTGAAAGTTGGAGGTAAAGTTAATGAAGTCAATGAGCTCAGCATGTCTGCAGGAAGCAGCGCCAATGCAGTCGTCGATGTAGCGAAGGAAAAGTGGGGGACAGATACCAGAATAGGTTTGGAACATAGATTGTTCCACAAAGCCAACAAAAAGGCAGGCATAGCTAGGACCCGTACGGGTGTCCATAGCTACACCTTTAGTTTGGAGGAAGAGAGAGAAGCCAAAGGAGAAATTATTAAGAATAAGGACTAATTCCGCTAGACGGAGCAGAGTGGTGGTAGAGGGGAACTGGTTAGGTCTGGAATCCAAAAAGAAGCGGAGAGCTTTGAGACCTTCCTGATGGGGGATGGAAGTATATAGGGACTGGACATCCATGGTGAAAATAAAGCGGTGGGGGCCAGGGAACTTAAAATCATCGAAAAATTTCAGAGCGTGAGAAGTGTCACGAACATAGGTAGGAAGGGATTGAACAAGGGGGGATAAAACCATGTTGAGCTATGCAGAAATGAGTTCGGTGGGGCAGGAGCAAGCTGAGGCAGTAGGTATGCCAGGACAGGCAGGTTTGTGGATCTTGGGTAGCAGGTAGAAACGGGAAGTGCGAGGTGTGGGAACTATAAGGTGGGTAGCAGTGGATGGGAGATCCCCTGAGTGGATAAAGTTGGTGATGGTGTGGGAGACAATGGCCTGGTGCTCCTTCGTGGGGTCACGATCGAGGGGTAAATAAAAGGAGGTATCCGTGAGTTGTCACTGTGCCTCGGCAAGGTAGAGGTCAGTACACCAGACTACAACAGCACCCCCCTTATCAGCGGGTTTTATAGTAAGGTTAGGATTAGTGCGGAGGAAGTGGAGAGCAGAGCGTTCGGAAGGAGTGAGGTTGGAATGGGAACAAGGTGCGGTGAAGTCGAGACGGTTGATGTCCCGTCGGCAGTCCTTCCAGGTGAGGCAACACTTCACCTGTCAGTCGGCTAGGGTGATATACTGCGTCCGGTGCTCCCGATGCGACCTTCTATATATTGGCGAGACCCGACGCAGACTGGGAGATTGTTTCGCTGAACACCTATTCTCTGTCCACCAGAGAAAGCATGATCTCCCAGTGGCCACACATTTTTATTCCATGTCCCATTCCCATTCTGATATGTCTATCCATGGCCTCCCCTACTGTAAAGATGAAGCCACACTCAGGTTGGAGGAACAATACCTTATATTCCACCTGGGTAGCCTCCAACCTGAAGGCATGAACATTGACTTCTCAAACTTCCGCTAATGCCCCAGTTCCCCCTCGTACCCCATTCGTTATTTATTTATATGCACACATTCTTTCTCTCTCTCTCTCTCCTTTTTCTCCCTCTGTCCCTCTCACTATACCCCTTGCCCATCCTCTGGGTTTTTGCCCCCCTCCCCCTTTTCTTTCTCCCTGGGCCTCCTGTCCCATGATCCTCTCGTATCCCTTTTGCCAATCACCTGTCCAGCTCTTGGCTTCATCCCTTTCCCTCCTTTCTTCTCCTATCATTTTGGATCTCCCCCTCCCCCTCCCACTTTCAAATCTCTTACTAGCTCTTCCTTCAGTTAGTCCTGATGACGGGTCTCAGCCCGAAATGTTGACTGTACCTCTTCCTAGAGATGCTGCCTGGCCTGTTGCGTTCACCAGCAACTTTGATGTGTGTTGCTTGAATTTCCAGCATCTGCAGAATTCCTCGTGTTTGCCAATCTGTACTGAGTGGGTTTGCAAGTGAGAAAATGCTTACATTCCTCAGGCTATTTCAGTTCACTGTTACTTTGGCTCTGGTAAAATGAACACCAGTACTGGGCAACAGAAGGTCAGGCATGCCACTGGTAAAGTGTAGACAGAGCCTTACTCTGCATTTTACAAAATATTTAGCTTTCAAAATAAAATTAAAATATGAATTTATGTATGAAATGGTGTCCACAAGCATGCCTAGATGATGAAGGCTATCGGCTTGAAATGTTGACTTTTTATTCCTTTCAATAGATGCTACCTGACATGCCGAGTTTCTCCAGCATTTTGTGTGTGCGTTACTCCAAATTAAGATTCAAGCTTGAATTTGCATTTTAGTAAATATTACCAATAATTTGACAGCCAGTTTTGTTACTGAGAAAGCTAACTCTTTGAATATTACTTAAAGTATCAACCACTTAGGGAAGATCACAGTGCAGATTACGACTCTTTGCCCCTGAGTTTGATGCGATAGTAAGATAAGTTATGCAGGTAGATTAGTTGTTACCATCATTAAAGGCTTCTATCCTAAGCAGGACCATCCTGACACTTTTAGCAACTTAGATCTGTGTTTAAGAATCTGCGTTCTTGATTATTTTATCTCAAATAAAATTTTTCAACCTGAAGTATAATTTGTGGACTTCCTACCTGTGTCCCTTCAAAATAGTTTGATTTTGAGTGTTGGAAACCAAATATAAGGTTCCAAAGAGTGGCTCTTATTTGAAATCAAATCAAAAAGTGAAAATTCAAAGAACAAATGGAGAGCAGAACAAAGAACAACAACTTTAGCACTTAATGTAAATGAAGTGGCTAAGCTTTCACTAGACATTAGCAAGAGAGCATGAATACGACGGAGTGGGGCAGGGGTAATGATGGACAGTGAATATTCTGTTTCATTTCATGCAACTCAGAGGATGAATATTTCACTCCACAAATGGAAAATATGCACTGAATTGTATGCAAGCAAGAGAAGAATATTAACCAGAGTGTACGGGAGACAGGGGGAAATCCACTGAGGCTTGAGGAAGAGGAAAATATGCTCACAGTGTTATGGGGTACGCATAAATCTCAAGTTGTTAGAGCAGAAGGAGGAAATGTCATCTGGTCTGACAGACAGTGGGCTGCATTTCCAGAAGTGAATTATGGAAAGTTCTACTTGGGATGGTTTCAATAACTAATCAGGAAATGCTTACAAAGCTGGGCAATGCCCTTGGATACACACAGTTTACTGAGTGCCCATCAATACTTTTGCAACTCTCCATTCCACATCTTGTAAAAATGCAAAGCAAACCATCAGTAGAAGCTTCATGAACAAAACATAACTCCAGGGTTGTACTTAGTCTGGATCAGCAATTTCAGCATATAGGATTCTTTTGTCATGTGCAGTGCAGTATTATATCATGGCATGGAGCTTCAATTCTGCCTTCCCTGCTCTATTACTACAACAGTTCTTTTGACCTTGTGTATTTATCAGTTTCCAAATGAAATATAACGTACCCTTGAGACTCAGGACAAAGATGGCAAGGACAGGTATATATCAGATTTCCATTTGAATTTACAATCTTCATCAGTAGCTCTACCAGACCAATATAACAGTCTTTTTTTAAATGAGATAAAGAAAAAGATTAGCTTTAAAGATTGTTTTTCTTCCTCACTTGTACATACAGTGAAACATTGAAACATACAGTGAAATGTGCTGTTGGCTGCAAATCTTATCAGTGAGGATGTGCTGGGGCAGCCTGCAAGTGTTGCCAGCTTCCAACGTTAATATAGCATGCCCACAATTCACTAACCCAAACCTTAACCATACGTCTTTGGAATGTGGGAGGAAAACTGAGCACACGGAGGAAACCTATGTGGTCATGGGGAGAATGTACAAACACCTTACAGACAGTGGCAGGAATTGAGTAACTGGCACTATGAAGCAACTGTGCTAATTTCTATGCTACCATGCCACCCCTAAAATAGTAAATGGGCAAGATGATGTATTAATTTAACATCTACATGGGGATTTGCATTGACACTGCAAATGTCTACCAGAATGAAATTTTAAAAGAAGATATGAGAGACTGCAAATGGGGGCTGAGGAGGAAGGACAGAAATTGGGGGACCAACTAATCCCATTGGAAACTGCAGGGGATGATAGGAAGACCTCCCTGTCACTGCTCCGCCACCAGGAGATGTACCAGGGCTAAGGGAGTGGTGATCCCTGGCTGACGATCCTGCAGCTGCCCTAAGGACACTGTCACAGGTGTGGCAGGCAGCAATGCCAAGCAGGAGACAACATCTTCCTGTAAATCTCATTGGAACCTGGAAGAACTCAGCAGGTCAGGGAGCATCTGTTGAGGCTTTCAGGTTGTAGTCCTGAAATTTTAACTGTTCAGAGCATGATTCTTAATTATGCGGGTAGCTGGGGCAAGTAGGGGACTATTCATGAAAACAATTTTAGGAGTTCTGACAACTTTGGAGTGACAAAAAAAAAAGAAAATGTTTTTCAAAAATAATTGGTTAATTGACTGATTTCTAGCCTAGTGCTTATTTTTTTGCTGTGACCTATCAAGTGAAACTATTTGCACCTTCCATATACATTTCTTTGATTTTCTCTTTTTTTATTGCACTGATGCAGGCAATTTGGAATAGTTAACCACCAGAAAGCCTCTTTCAAGCTATCAAAAACAGCTGAGAATGGACTGTGAGGGGGTGGGGGGGGGGGTGGGAGGTGGTAAAGGTGGGAGAATCACTTTCTAATTCATCGTTACTTATTGTTGTATGCTAATGTTGAACTATGATCATTTGATCCACCTGTCTGCGCTGGAGTTTGTCAGGACTTTTAACACAGCCAAGCTCACTTCAGCACATCAAACAGTCCCTCTGATTAACACACACTAATTCATACAGGGTGCTCCACTAGAGAATTTCTTAGCCCAGGACTAAAGACAGGGCACCACATTCTCTATAGTATTGTAGTTCCAAAACATAAAACTAATCAAAATAAAAACAGGGAACTGGGATAACATAATTAGTTTTTACTTTAAGCACGCAGGTATAACATGGTGGCATGATGACATATGCTGTTCATGTACTTACAGATATAACTAGTAAAGAATTATTTAAGTGAACAAAATGCTTAATTAAATGAAAAATTACAATATTACTCAAATATTACTGAAATATTAAATACACAACATCCCTCGGTACATAGAACTCCAACTTAATACAGAATGTGTCTCAACTTTTATATACAAGTATAGAGTGTATCAATACTTTTATATAAAGTATTCTATAGAATGCAACTACAATATAAACATCCACAGCGTAGTAAATTTTAAACTGTCCCATTCAAGCCTAAAGATTTAATCACCCTGGAGGCTTTCTTACTCTTGTGGGATAACATCTTTCTTGACAAGAGGGATCCCTCTGCTTGGCAGGTGAGACTTGTGTCTGTGAAACAACTTCAGATTCTGGAAGCTCCTCTGTGGTGGTTGTAGGAGTTGAATATGGGACTGCAAAAAGTGGTTCTGATAGCTCTGAACATATCTTCGGGTTGTGTTGGCATCCTGAACAATGCATGGCAAGCATTGGATCATAATGTGTGAGTACAGTGTCTGACATTACCATTTCCTTGGGCTCACACTGCTGTTTCCTCCCCATCTATAATAATGAGTTCAAGGGGTAGAGTACAGTAGCCAGGTTTGGCAGGAACCTGTTACAGTAATTGACAAATTGTATAAAAGATGACAACTGTGACATGTCCTTTGGCCTTGGGGCATTCACCACTGCTTGAATTTTCTCAGCACACTTGTGTAATTCTTGAGTATCATGGTGTGACCCCAGTAAGGGATACTTGGTTTAAAGAATTCACACTTGTTGCATCGTGCTGTTTTTAACACTGTTTTGACATTTTGGAGATGCCCATTGACATCTTTACTGGTAACAAGGATGTCATCTAAGTAACACAAAGTGCTGGGTAGCCTTGCAGCACCTGGCCCATTGGTTTCTGCCAGAGTGCAGGTGCAGATGCTACTCCAGAAATAAGCCTACTATAGCAATAAAGCCCTTTGTGGGTGTTTATGGTGAGAAACACTTTGGACTCCTCTTCTACCTCCTTCTGTAGGTAGGCCTCAGCTACATTCATTTTGCTGAAGTGTTTCTCTCCAGAAAGTTTGGAAAGATAACCTTTACCCTAGGCAGACAGTATTGATCTACTTTCAGTTCTGGGTTGATGGTTACCTTAAAATTGCCACAGTTCCTGACAGACCCATCCTTCTTGGCCACTGGGACCATAAGCATTGCCTGTAGGCTCCACTTAACCTTGGAAAGAATTCTGTCGTCTCCCTGCAATGTAGCTCACTGACTACTTTATCATGGATGGTATAAGGAACCAGATGAGCTTTGTAAAACTCGGGTGTGGTATTTTCATTTAACACGATTTTACCCTTGATATGCTTGTACTTTCCAATTCGTTCTCTCAACACTGCTGTGGCATCATCCAGTATCTTTCTTATTTCACTTTCAGTTGACTCTTTTGCAGGTGATGTGGCTGCAAATGGTGGATGGATCCCCAGTCAAGTTGTTGTCTCAGCTACCTATATGCCTCCACAATTCTGGCCCTCCAGCTTCTACCACAAACAAGCCCAATGTGGCCTGTAGGTTGTTGTATTTCACAGATACAAATGTCATTCCCACAGGAATGATCTTTTCTTCATTATAAGTTCTTAGTTGCATATCTGCAGGCTTCTGTTTAATATCCTTGAAATGCCATTAAAAGTTCAAAGTTCAAAGTAAAATTTATTATTAGAGTACATACATGTCACGACATACAACCTGAGATTCTTTTCTCTGTGAGTATACTTAGCAAATCTATAGAACAGTAACATTCAAACTCATTTTGTGGAGTAACTGAAACAGCTGAGACAATGTCTATTTTCATTTTAATTAATTTACTATTCACTTCTAATGTAAGCCATATTGCTTGTCTATTGTTAGTTTTCACATTGTGGATCTAACGGCTACACGATCTATGGCACTCTCATCATTATCAGATATTTCATCAACAGCATGCACTTTAGTGCTCTTTCTGAAACTGCAGTTTGACTTTTTATCTTTTTCTCTACCATGTGCAGTTCATTTATTTTTGTCTGCCTGACATACTCTTTGTATGTGTCCTACTTCGTTGCATTTTCTGCAAGTTTCACCTTTAAAACTGCATTGGTCTGTTACATGTGAGCCTCTGCCACAATGGTAACTCCATATGTTTGACTAAGACCTTGCAATTTTGTTCACACTCACTTTCATTTCTGACTCTAACCTAATTTTGTCTCTGCTGTTTCCATTGATACAACTATTTAAACTGCTCTTTAAAATCTAAGTTGTACCTCAGGGGCCAATTTTGGATGATTTCTTATAAGATTCCACAAACTAAATGATCTCTCAGTGCATCATTAGGCCCATCACTGAACTGACAATGCTCAGACAACTTCAATTTAGCCACATACGCTGAAGTGGACTCCCTTTCCTTTTGTATCTGCTCATCGAACCTAAATCATTCTGCAGTTAACAATGGCTTGTTCCTGCATTTCTTTCAGGATATCAGCAAAGCTCATTTCGATTGGTTTGGCTTGAGCAGTCAAACCACAAAGCAAACTGTATGCTTTTAAACCCAATGCACTCAGCAAAACTGGCACTCGCTTTTCATTGGCTATTTCATTTGCTTTAAAATACTGCTCAATTTGCTTAGTATACAATATCCAGTTTTCTCATTATATCTTGAGCATGTTCCCAAGTCCTCTTCCCAAAGAGTGGTGTCAAGATTTAAATAGAATAAGCCTGGTTAGGCCTGAACATTTTTATGCTTCTAACCTCAATCATACATCTTCTTGCAAGGTGTAACTAACTTGCAATAAACCGGACATTGAGGGGTGGGGGATAGGACGGGAGTGTTTGTGGTATACATTGTTGGTTGCTAAAGTGGGGAAGAGGGTTGAACGCGAAGCTATGCCAATAATAAGGTAGGAAGATTATAATTTGGCCTATCAGAGGATGATGCGCTGATCCTTGAATTTATTTTAAGTTTCAAGATCAAAAAAAGCTGTAGATGCTAGAAACTTAAAAAAAATACAGAAAGTGTTGGGAAAAAATCAGCAGGTTGGACAGTATCTGTGAAAGGCTAAACAGTGAATACTTCAGATCTGTGACCCATTATTAGAAGTGTGAGCTTTGTTAGAACAGCTTAGAAGGACTATGACATGAGAGAAAGCATGGACACCAGTAGTTTAAAAAATTCTACATTATCTTGTATGCATGTTACCACCTCATAACTGACTCACAATTCCCACACCCCACTGTGGACTAAAATAGCTTATCACTTTGCATCCTACCTTTTCTCGTAGAGCTTGTTCTGTTTCTTCCATAGAAATTGAAGGAAGACCATGCAACAGATACACATTCTGCTGAATTATAATTTCCTCCTTCCATTTCAATATAGCTTCTAGGAATCTATGAGCCATATTGAATGTGGGTCACTGTTGTTCATGATTTATTAAAGGGAGGAGCTTTGCAGACAGTATCTTGCTATTTATAACTTTTGCATTCCAATCAGGACTGATGAGTTATCCACAATCAAAACCTACAGATACTATAATGCAGACAATTAATTGAGAGTTGAGAGTCTTGTGGTGTTGTCCATGTAACCAAGGTCTTTTCACAATGCCACAAGCCTCTCAATGAATTGTAGTCACAGACATTTTGTCTGGAGTCCCAAGGTAGAATGCTTCTTCAGTCTTTCAGAGTAAATGGGGAGGGAAATCTCCAATATTGTTCTGGTGTTGATGGCCACCTTTGTCTAAATATCAGGAAGTTTGTAAAGCCCCAGTACATAAATACTGAGTGTCACAATTTGCAAAAGTTAGGTGTTTACCTACTCTGAGAAGGCTCTGTCTGGTCATGTTGACAAAGCAGACTCAGCATATCTTAGCAAGGTGGAGTTCTTCTCTTCAACGTTCACAAGTGGAGAGATTTCTGAAGAGGATTATTTAACTCTAAAACTATGGAACAGTGGTCTGCTTAGAACCTGTTTAATGTCCTAAGAGGATAAGAGGGAGTGGATCCAATTAGATAATTTGCTGACAAGACCATTTGGCAAAATCATCTCATAATCAGAACCTTCCAGTAGACATCAGGTTGTAGGTTGCTTGATAGGGAATATCAGCCTCCCTGTACCGTTTGGTTACTTCCAACCCATTAATAGCGATAACTTTTGGGCAAAATATTTACGGTGTTGCTTTGGGATTACTTTCAATGTGCTCAGAACTATTGCAAGCTGTCCTTAAGGCTATGGTTAGGATGGAAAACCCAATGGTGAATTTGCACCACTCTTGGTTCATCAACAACATCTTGATTACACAGGATTCTGTGCTCTACATGCTGCTCTCTGGTCTTGGTTGTGACATCAGTTGTGCTAGTTGTGGGTCAACTCAGTGAAAGGGGCCCTGTGCTTTGCTTCGAAGCTGCTGGTCTTTCCACTCAAAGAATTACCATCGACCGAATGTTGCCAAGTATCAGGATTCAGTACTAATTAAGGACTACTTAAACAGGGTGCAACCAATGCAAAGTATCTACTGGCAGTAGAAGGAAATTTGTAAGGCTATGCCCTCCAAACATCCCTTGCATACAACATGCAGGAATTAGCCTGTGTCATGTTATTTAGAAGATGTTCATGAAATAAAATGATTGATTATACAGTCGTAAAATGTTACCTTTGTTTGTAGAATATTTTCTGTACAACTTTCTATGAAGTAAAGAATTTAATTTTATGGTAAAATATCTATGGCAGGAGATTGCTAAATTTACCTCTGAGATGATGAGGTTTGAGAGGAATCAGGAAGGAAAAGGCTTTGTTGAAAATAATGACATTATGTGCCAATATGTTGTATTCTTCACTGTTTTGAATTGCTGTGCATGCATTTGTCTGATCTTTCAGTTCTTGCCACTAATATTTTTGTTTTCTGATTTACTTCACAGTACTGTGCTTTTGCCTCGCTTTTCTTCATCTTGGTGTCAATCAGCACCTTCTGCCTCGAGACTCATGAGGCATTTAACCCCATCGTTAATAGAACGGAGATTGTAAGGAATGGAAATGAAACCCGGATGGAAACTATTCAGGAAACAGAAACAGAAGCCTTCTTAATGTACATCGAAGGAGTCTGTGTGGTATGGTTTACCTTTGAATTTCTCATGAGGATCACTTTCTGTCCCAACAAAGTGGAGTTTATCAAGAACACTCTCAATATCATAGACTTTGTGGCTATTCTGCCCTTCTATCTGGAGGTAGGACTCAGTGCTTTGTCTTCCAAAGCTGCTAAGGATGTTCTGGGCTTCCTGAGAGTGGTTCGCTTTGTTCGAATCCTGCGAATCTTCAAGCTGACCCGTCATTTTGTAGGACTGAGAGTTTTAGGACATACTTTGCGTGCAAGCACCAATGAATTCCTGCTGCTCATCATCTTCTTGGCACTTGGCGTCCTGATATTTGCCACCATGATCTACTATGCTGAGAGGATAGGTGCTAGCCCCCATGACCTGAGAGCTGATAACCACACACAATTCAAAAATATTCCAATTGGATTTTGGTGGGCCGTAGTAACCATGACTACACTTGGCTATGGAGACATGTATCCTCAGACATGGTCGGGCATGTTGGTAGGAGCCCTCTGTGCTCTTTCGGGCGTGCTGACCATTGCTATGCCAGTCCCTGTCATTGTCAATAATTTTGGAATGTATTACTCCTTAGCGATGGCCAAACAAAAATTACCAAAGAAGAAAAAGAAGCATATACCGAGACCGCCCCAGCTGGGATCCCCCAATTATTGTAAATCTGGTGTAAACTCTCCACATCACAGTACACAGAGTGACACATGCCCACTCGCTCAGGAAGAGATTTTAGAAATAAACAGAGCAGGTAGGAAACCTCTTAGAGGAATGTCCATCTAACCCTCGAATGCCTCCTTTGCACCTACCCCTGGTAGTCATTTTATATCTCAACCAGCTTTGGATTTCTGGAAAGGCAGCACATTTAAGCCATGCTAGTGTTTTGTATCAAACATTCTTTTAGTAAGCACGTTACCAAATAGAGTGCAGCCAACCTGGCAACTTTCTTTATTGGAATGAAACCATGCATTGCTGAGGTAAGCTCCTCCTGGAATCTTAGTATGATACGTTAAATTACGGCTTCAACAGTTTATCTTGTAGAGAAGAAAAGCAAAAATGCATAAGAATATACCCTAGAATGACTACCAGAATCTACTATAGTTCCCTGAAGTATTTAGCACTGCTCATAGTTTATTAGTTACCAATCTCTAAAATGAAGTACCAAGTGGATTTCGGACAGAGTGTTGTCTTATTTGACCAATTGTAAGGATCAAGATCAGGGTAAAACTGTGTGATTAAAAAAGACTATACCCCAGGCTAAACTGAGGATGTAGGATTCTAAATATTTGTCTATAGTCTAACTACTGGCTCTTTTACAGGAAACTTGCTGCATGAAAAGATACACAAATATAGGCTTCAAACTCCTAGACAATTAGTACAGTTTACTGCCTGAAAAGTATTAAAGTGTTTCACTCCAGATCTTAGTAGCTTCTTTGTAAATATATTTCATGTTGCTATTAAAAATTTGCCATGCATTATAATTACAACATAACTTAGTATAAGAGTGCAGATCATGCTCTATCTTTGTAACCCAATGTGAGAAGAAGCCACTTTCCCCGCTGTTTCCGAGTGAATTAGCATAAAATAATTGTGCATTTTAGTACAAAAAATATCTAACTCTTTCAATGAGAGAAATATACTCATATAATCACATCAGATTACGATGTTTCTAATACCTATTTTAGTATTAAAGATTTTTAGTCTAAAAAATGCTATTTGTATACTAATGGAAGCATTTAGAATAAACAGGTTAACACCAGCATTAACAGAGGAGTGTCAAACGCTTTAATTGTGCGTTTGCTAATATCACAACAGTAACATCTTACTTTGCTTTTACAAATAGTCTTCTGAAGAAACATCAAAATATAGAGATTAATTTTAGTATATTTAGCAATGAACTGTGTTTCCAAGACATAAAAGATTACGGTTGGTAATGTTACTGCAACCCCAATATGCTCCTTTCTCTGTTCTTTTTGTAACAGGGATATGAGCTAATAATTTTAACCAATTATCATCAAAGACAAAGTATCAGGGAGTGCAGGGAACAGTCATAGACACAATGGAGGGTAACTTCCACATTACTGATTAAAATTCACTCTTGTTTGATAATGTACCCTTCTTTAATGTATTTAATATTTCTGCTTTGGTAAAACAATATTTTCATAGCGGTCAGCATCTAGAGTTCCACCCTGTTCATCTTGCCTAGCCTGCTGGGTTCTTTGGTAACGGAATGAGACTTTCTACAAAGATGAGTCAACTTCATTTCCAGTTCCACACTCCTGTTTCTCATTCCAGTCCTCTCACATGCCTCCACATTTTAGAATATTATGAAAGAAACTGAGACAGTAATAGGCCCTATAGCTTTTCAAGCTTTCTGTGGCATGAAATCTCATTGTTTATAATCATGAGCTTTACCTCTCCACCTCATGGGAACAACTTCTTGGTATCCAACTCGTCATTCCTTCTCAGAATTATCCATGCCTCATTGAGATTACATTCCTTCAAGCTTCAGTGGATATATCTCCTTCTGTCCCTCTTCACTATGCAATCCCTTCAATCTCAGAATCAGCCCTGTGATTGTATCCCTCACAGATCCCAAGACATTCTGTCTCCTGTCCTATTCCCATTCCCAATTCCACATTTGTGCACCATGGTCATTTTCACTCCTGCCCTTCTCAATCCCCAAGAAAAGTGATCATAAGAGTTACAATGGGGAAGGATGTCATTCAACCCATTGAGTTCTGTACCAAAATTACATGTGAGCAATCTTACTTACGCTAACTTATCTGCCCTCTTAATGGCCCTTCATTTTATTTTTCCTTTTAGATGAATTTTCAGCTGCTTTTGAAAACCACAGTCAAATTTACTGTTATCCCAGGCAGTGGATTGAACACCCTACTCACTTGCTGCATAATTTTAAAAAATCTCATCTAACTATAGATTCCTTTCCCAATCACCTACAAATTTTCACCCCTAGTTCATAGTCCTTTGCCACTGATAATTTTTCTCTCTATCCATTGTCTGTATCCTTCATGATTTTTTTATTTTCTCTATCGGATCTCCTCACAGCCTCCTCAGTTTCAAGAACTGTAGCTTCTCCAGTCTACCCTATCCCAGGAATAAATTTAGTAAATCTCTTCTGCACCCCCTTAAAAACCTTTATATTTTACTTAGAGGGAAGCACACAGAATTTTGATTAGATTAGATTATGAGGACCTTTTTATTATGAGGACACTTTTATTGTCATTTAGTAATGCATGCATTAAGAAATGATACAATGTTCCTTCAGAATGATATCACAGAAACACAAGACAAACCAAGACTAAAAAAACTGACAAAAACCACATAATTATAACATATAGTTACAACAGTGCAAAGCAATACCGGAATTTGATAAAGAACAGACCATGGGTACAGTAAAAAAAAGTCTCAAAGACTCTCGAAAGTCCCATCATCTCACGCAGATGGAATCTGCACAGACGCAGAATTGCAAACAATATTTCAACAGTGGTTGAGCCAGTGTTTTATGAAGGCTTTATAATGGTTCATCATGATTCTTACTCTCATATTCTACTGGGCACATGATCCCCTCTGTTTTTAAACACCTTTCAACCTGCCCCTACCAGTGAAAGTTTAAATTTGAACTAGTTAGTCACCTGCAATTGGAACTTAGTTTACTTGATAGAACTAGCAGTGATGAGAATGATCAGCTGTCTGCTTCAGTCTCCGTGCTGTATAACAATTCAACTATTCCAAAGGACGTAGAGAAATTGTGAGCTCAGCCACTGTGGTAGAATAAAGCAAGTAAAAATATCAGAGAACATTTTATATGGTGAGAGATTGAAAGTTGTTTGTGAATCCATGAAAGCAAAACCCTGAAAGATAACAAAGAAAAAGCATTTGGGAAGGCAAAAGTCTATCTCAAGAGCACTTGATAATGAGTTTTGGCATAAGGCCATAAGCTATAGGAGCAGAAGTAGGCCATTTGGCCCATTGAGTCTGCTCTGCCGTGCATCTTACTATAACTATATAGGGTCTTGGTAAGGGTGCACCTGCAATATTGAGTACAAGATCATCTCTGTACCTAAGGAAGGATATATTTATGACACTGGGGTGTTTATAAGTAGGGTACGTTGATTCAAAATAAGAACTTCCTTCACTGAGGTTGATAGATATTCATTGACAAAAGGAATCAAGGGGATAACGTGGAGCTGGGGTAAAAGGTCAGCCATGATCTTACTGAAGTTGACATGTGGGTAAATAGCCTACACCACCTTCAACTTCTTACATCTGCTCTTATATTTCTAAGAAAAGTGCCTTGACAGAGCAGGCACAGTGGTATTTAATTGACCGAAGCCAGTGTACGATGGATAATACACATTTTGCACTGTTTCTAAAGTTAGCTATCTCCAGCTGGCATCGTTCCCCTTCCCATGTGTTGTTCCTTTACACTCCACAAAAGACCAGAATGTATCAAAATATAAGTGACGGCTGACTGAGAGCAAAAGAGAAGGTGTGAAGAAGCACATCTTTTACATATTGACCTATGGAAGCAAAGCTACATGCTGCTAAATTATATAAAAGGAATAAAATCTTCTTTGTTTAATTATTGAGCTGGTATTTAAACCGTCCAATTATGATGTAACTAAAACCATTTCAGTTACTGAGAACTATAGTATTTTAGTCTCCAATTCAGTGTGCTTTTCCAAGCATCTGCAACTTTCCCTTTATATTTTTCACAATTCTGTCTTCTGTTTCACATTGTATACCACGCTCACTAAAACACAGTATTTCCTTCTCCATTCACAATAGTCTTTGCCTTTTGAACTGATTTACACTATTTCACTCACCATATTCAGCAGGCTTGGGAAGGAGGGAGATCCTTTCTTTTCATTGTAACAACTGATAACTTGAGGGCCAAGATATTGTATCTTATAGCACATTATTTATGTGCGCTATAAGATATAATTTCATCAGTTAATCCTCAATGAAGGATGTTCTCAGACTTGCTGAGTACTCTGCCAAATCTGAGATTTTCCTTTCTGGGTGCTTGGTGCATCAGATACACAAAGACACCTGACTGCTTTGTACGTATAGCAGCATCCAAAGTCCAGAGTTGCAAATATAGGCACGCTTGTGTTGTTTTCGTGCACATGTGCATGGCCTGTGACTTTGGCGGACTTGCGATCCTGCTTTGTTGTAGCTTAAAGGGAAAGGAACACAGCAGGTTTACTTCACTGTGTAGTGTGCTGTAGAGCCCAATGAAACCTTCTCCAACTTTGATTTCAACTGCCCATTCCCCAATCCTCTGAACTAATGGCTAGCTTTTGTAGTTTCCCTTGTTAGGGGTTTTCTCCACCCCCCCCCTCTGCCCTACCAACCTGTGATCCATGAACCAGTCTCATGACTCACTTGTGGTGGACATTAGACAAATGGTCTTTAGGTATATTTATGGTATGAGGCTCTTCCCAGGGTGGCTCGGGTTTTGGAAAGATTGTGGCAGTAGGTCCTCGAGCAAAAAGATCTGTTGTCCTGTTGTTCATAGCTTGTTTCATTTACCTTCCCAGATATGGTGTTTCCTAGGATGATGTGCTTCAATGCATTTTAATGCATCAAGCCAAAAATTAGCTGCAAATGGGAATCTGAGAAGGGAGGGATAACAGGGAGTAATCCTATGGAAGAAAGTTAATGGGGAGCAGGATGCTGCATTTAGAAACACATTTTGCATTTTTCATTAACTGCTATTGCTATTTATTAGTTTTTATCTGCTAGATGTTTAAACACTTTGTTATATAACTCTTGGGAAAGGGACTAAGTAGTTAGCCTCATCAATGATCTGGAAAAAGCACAATGTGCCAAATAGGCTTCTGTGCTGCAATTCTGTAACTTCAGCAGCTACTTATGAAGGGAGTGGCCCCCAAGTTTATTTGACATTGGACTTTGTTAAAGGATGCTGTGGCTAAGAGATCAGACTATTGCTGCTCTGGGCCATATGGTAATTGGTTGTGCAGGTGATTAAAAGCTTGTCCATAAAACAAACTGAGCATAACATTCTGTTAGAATAAATATTACATAAAACTTCAGCATTTAACAAAATAGGATGGTTTACAGGCATAACTTGATTCTGCCCCATTATTTCCTTACTAAGCCCAATGGCCTTGGTTTAAACTCCTTGATGGTGGTCTCAGCTATAGAAATCACATTGAAGTATCCACTGCAGAAAGCATGAATTGCAACAGTGGATCCTTTGTCCCTCCATCGGTCTGTCGTGACAGAATGTTGTCTCTCATTTGTAAAGCCCTGTTCATTCTGTTCCATGCACACCAAGAGTAGTTTTGCTGATAATTGTTGAGATCTATCTTCCGCAATTTTGGTACCGTTGCTTACTATATTTATGTGATATTATTTGCCAATGCAAAATATTTTATTGGCTGGATGTGCTGCCTCTGGAGTAACTTTAGTTGATTGCATAGAGTGTTACAAACCATAGATTCTGCTAACCTTTAGTAAGAAACACAAACATACTACTTAGCATTTCATTCAGCTTTTGCTTGTATATTTGAAGATTTTAAACAGAACGGTGATGCAGCAAATGCAGCATTGGCAAACGAAGATTGTCCTCATATTGACCAGGCAATGACGCCTGAAGATCACCTCCCCTTCACTCGTTCTAACACCAGGGAGAGGAATGCCAGAGACGGGCCCTGCTTCCTCTTATCAACCGGGGAATTTGCATGTCCACCCGATGGAGGAATAAGAAAGGGTACGTAACACACAGGCAAGATACGTAACCTTATAGGTATATATATCAATCTGTTAATCTAGTATTGCTAGGATATACAGCTGCATTGGGAAGGTTTATCATGGATTAATAAGCAATGCTTAGCTGTGTAGAGTAATTGTCTATGAAATTCCATAGAGATTTTAGAAAGACGCTAAGCGCCATGAATTAAAGTGTAGAATTTCATTCAAGTCCTCTCACTGGTGTATTGTATGTGTGTATATATATATATAAAATTATATATATATATGTAGATCTATACATAGAGAGACAGTATTATCCAAACCATGCCATTGGTGTGGTATATAGGAGCTTCATGTGCCATTTCTGATGGACAGTCTTCTATAGAGAACACTTAATATGTAAATATAATTTATAAAGTAAATTAAAAGCCAGACTAAAAAAAATTGATCACAACACTTTCATAAGAAAGTAGCTTGAAAATCTCAGCTAAAATTATCTTTGTAGCAAAGTGTTGAATTTGATTCCGTATTGGACAGATTGGCTAAAGAGTAATTCACTAGTGTGTTTCAATGTCAGCATATTGTTGGCCCGTGGAAGTATGTTTCTACCAGCATGAACGATGGAAACCTTTCAGCTTAAATCCATCCTGTATGTGTTCTTGTAGATCTGTTCAATGTTAAGTTCTTGTGCATGTTTGAAATGGAATTGGTTGCATGTCTAGTCTTTAAATGCTTCAATGGACTTCAGAATAGTATCAAATTGGCATCAAAATGAGACCAATTCTTACTGCGATGAAAGACTAAAGAGTTCCCAGGCATTCCTTCAAGCCAATTCATATGTTGTATGGGGTGAGATATCAGATCAAACTCAAGTTAATCAAATTTCCACCATTGATGTGACGTTAATATCCTATAAAAGTGTTTGCATTAAATTAAATTTGGTGAAGTAAATTTGTTAATAAAAGAAGTAGACAAATGAAATGACTTTGGCATGGCCTATCTAACCAACTGAACATTGGATTTTCTGTTCAGTTGATTTAATTATACATCATT
Source organism: Mobula hypostoma (assembly GCF_963921235.1). Classification (NCBI taxonomy): domain Eukaryota; kingdom Metazoa; phylum Chordata; class Chondrichthyes; order Myliobatiformes; family Myliobatidae; genus Mobula; species Mobula hypostoma. The sequence continues at coordinate 55,398,563 of NC_086107.1, forward strand.
TCAACGTTTACTCTAGTTGGGTTGTATGTTTGTGTCTTAGAAAACAGAATAGCTACATAGAATAAACTATTCAATATCTTGCTGGTTAGTTTACTATATTAATGGAAGACTAACATAATGGCTTTGTGTTTCTGATGTACTTATTATCTAGGATATTTTTTTTTCTACAATCATGTTTTCAAAGTAGGAGGCTAAGGTATTTCCTAATTTGAAAACAATGAATTGTTACTTGGAGTGGGGAGTTGCCAATGGGAAAAGGAGATGGGACGGGGACATTTGGTGAATTAGTGTTGATCTTTCACCTCTGTCCCCTAGATCAACACAAAACTCTATCAATGTATTAAATCTTTCTTTAGTTGGCTGATATTCTGACTGGCATTAATGCACTTCTGCATGAGAATGGCCATTATACTCCCAAACTTATCTCTCATTTGGCAATTTCACATTCTGAAATGTATTGGAAATGGAAAGATTACTGGTGGTACTCACTAGAGACTATGGTTACCATGTTAACTGAACTGATGATGTTGAATACAAGTAATGATGGATAGAAATTACTGCTTCTTCAATACTGCCACTCCTTCCCCTAACTCCTCAGAATTCACAGAACATGTTTGACTTGAAAACAGTGTGTAAGAACCTCTGGAAAGAATCTTCTACCATGATCCCCACTAAGCCAGTATGGTTGCAATGGTGATTGCTTGGATTAATTTTAATTTCCCCTGGCTCCTCACATGTACATTCTTAAAAGAAATGTTCTTTCTCATTTTATACAATCAAACTCCTACTTCAGAAAAATTCAATGATGCAGACTAAATAGGCTCCAATGCTGAACGAGTCCTTGATTCAGTATATTGTGGGAACTAGTAAACTGATTTCTGTATTCTTGCTTTCGAATCAAAACTTAATTCAAAACGGTATCACCCTGTTTGGTCTCCCTCACAGTATTTGCATATAACAGTTTAAATATTACAAAACTGTTTATCATCTTGACCTGGCATACAGCTCGTGTTTTAGAGTCAGGATTGTCAACTGTATTGGCATTAGTGAATAATTTTAATTTTGACAAATATTTCCTCAGCTCATGAGATAAAAGGGCAACCACTTCATACAATCACTCTGCATGGTAAACATTCAATAAGGCAAAGAAATACATGTGCACCAGAAATTCATGCCTACCCTTGGCTAGCAGAAGCTGGGTAGAATTATATTTGGCAATTGATTGCAGGATGGGTAGATTTTGGTTGTTTGTTCGTTGCACTTTGGTTTGGACTATTAACTGAAATATTGCTACCCCAGGGATGAAATGAGAACATGATAATATCAACAATTTTTGAACCTCTAATTGTGCTGAAGTAGAAACTTGCCCTAAAACTTACACTGAAAAACTCTGAAAATGGTAAATTAAACCACAAAATAGTTTAAAAAAATGAATAGCTCAGAGAAACAAAACTATAGACTATTTAGCAAAGTAGCACAATATCGAAGAGAGCATTCACATCCAACACAGCCTACCACATTGCCCGAGTTCTTCCTTAGAAATCAATGCCTGGTGAAATAATGGTTGTTAACTTAGGGATGTAGAAACAATCCCTAGTAACCACTTCTCTTTGTCTTTCATTAACATTGATACTACTCTGAGCATGCAAGTGCATGGAGATGCTTTATCAGACTGGCAATGATGTAGACTCATCATTATCCATTCTATTGTTGATCCAATGCTGTACTTTGCATTTTTCCTACATAAAGGTTTTGAAAACTCAAGGAGCCTAAGCAACAGAGCTGGCATGAGCAGAAATATACTAAAATTGCCTTCAGTGTCTTCTTCACTCTACAGCACTCCTTGTCCATTGAGGCTTTCTCCGTCTCCCATACCATCCATTTTATAGCATGGATTAGTAGCTGAGAATGGTCCAAAGCTTTAGTCCTACAGCCTATACTGTCTTGCATAAAACCAGGTAATAAGTCTGAAGATTGCATGTCTCTAGGTAGCACCTTGCTGCTGGTGATTCTACTGTTGACATTAGGTGGGACAATCCTCGTTGATTTCTAGATGGGATCGCACAGGCACATGATGGCACCAGTGGTCTGTATGCTCCATGTGCTTGGTGCATAGATGGAAATAATGCAGCTACATGCAGTTTCAAATAATTGATGATCCAGCCCATTGCTTTGGGTGTGAATTTGTCCATTTGTGTAAACACTGGCTCTTTGAAAATGGGTAATATTTATATTTATTAGTGCACCTGGTCAACGAGTGAAGATTTCTTTCTCAGGACCTTTTGAGCCATATAACCCTGAGGGAGTTCACACAAAACAAGCAGTTTGAGATGCCATTGCATGGAAGCCAAACCAGTTGTAAGCAATACTCTGTAGAGGTCCCAGTTAATCTGGGTGCATGTGAAGGTCTTTACAAGAAGGACACTGCCCCCGCTGCATGTAGCTATTTTTTTTTAAATAGAAACAAAATGCCACATTTATGTTGAAAAGCAGGGGAAAGAAGGTCAAGTATTCACTGTATTCTTTGCATGCAGATTTCTGCAAAGGCAGCCCTGTCATTGCTAAGTATATGCAAGCAGGGGCAGTCAGAGTAACTTAATGAGCTGGGACAGAATTGGACGCTCTGTGGGCAATTATCTGCCCATTGGGAACATTTCAAGAGAAGAAGACCCACCTCTTTAGGACAAGCAAAACTACTTCAAGCCAAACAGGCTTCTAAGGACCATTGTACGTAACAGATTTGACCCAGAATTGTCGGCTTTCTAAAGCCCAAATGTTTCTAAGAAAAAAGGTAGATTTATATTTGTTTGCTAGCATGAATTGCATGTTATAGGAAATGTAATTCTATGAGTAATCTTTAAATCAGAAGCTATATTTCCTTCCAAACTAATTTACTTTTACAAAACTTTGATGTAATCATACAGTAATGTCAGAATTAACTATATTTATTTGCAACGGATAGCTTTTTTTTGTAATATTCATGAAACAGTGCAAGATTAGAGAAAACTGTATGTAGATGGCGATTGGTCATATTGACCACTCATCCATGCTTCAGATCTTCATCTGAAACAAGCCGTTAAAACCATGTATTCAGAAAGCATTTCTGACCCTGTATCTGATTAGGTTGGCATGCTAGTAATCTTGTATTTTCTGGACATCATGTGTATCTATAAATATTAACTCTTCATCCAGATGGTCTTAGCCTCTTTGCATTTAAAAGTGTATATTTCAGACTTGCAGACTCTAAATTAGGAAGCGTGCATTCCATTGAACAGTACCAATTTATCGGCACCATTTTCCATGGCAGGACTATCAGTCCAAGTCAGCGAATATCTTTACTCAAATTTGGTCTCCTAAAGTTGGAATCAATACTTCGGCACTGTATGCAATTTAGTTCTGAATACGTGCATGCACAATATAATATGCAAAAAAAGTTCTAGCATGAAATAAATTTTGTATTAAATCAGTCTTTGTCTGCATGGTTTGATTTATTTTTGTTTTCAATAATTTGAGTCCTGCATTGATGAATTCCCCGTGGTCTCCAAGGACAAATCAGGAGGGTCAGACTGGAAATATTTGGTGCATGGCTCATTTTTGGACCATCAATGAGCAGGAACAGAGAGGTGGTGCTCTATGGCAGGTTGAGAAAGCTGTTACTTATCACCAATGGTTATAGTGCAGTCTTAACATCTATCTATAATTTAAAAATGTGTTTAATTATAGATGTTAGTATTCATAAGGTAATGTAGCTGTCACAAAGTGCAGAATCTTTCTTGGAGGAATGATTGCTGCCACACATTTTCTGCTAATGATATCCGTCTTACTTCGTGCTTGATAAGGTTAGATGGTTGATAAAATTGCCTGCATTCAGATCCATCCCTGAAAGAGGAGAGGTGGGATCCAATATTTAATGAGAAACTGAGTGAAGGATCTTCTTCTTGTTATTTAACCCAACATGGGAGACAAACCAAACATACGGAGGGTCACTTTAATATGTTACCCTGCAGGGAAAAGGTAGGTTGGGTCAGAGGTTGTATAGTTCACTCCTATTTTAAACATCATTAGACATCAAAGCTCCCATCTTAAACATAATCAGGGGATTTGCATGCATGCTTTCCCTATTGGGGATTTTCTACACTTAAACAAGAAGCAGAGAATACAGAACTTGCCCTCTCAGATGAATTAGCTTTTGTGCTTAATAGCTTTGGGATGATGTGTTCAGTAGAGGAGATGGCAGGCTGTCTATTTGATAGGCCAGCTGCCTATCTGAAACAAGTGTCTGGAGGGAACCAGTCTGCTTGCTTTAGGTTGAAGAAGATTATGCAGCCTGGAGACCAGCAGTTCAGCACACAGGTAAGTCATAAGAGGAACCATTTTGGTTTGTGCTGGACAGAGGAAGTTGAAGTCACTTCCTTTCTTTCACATATGAGGCATAGGTTCAAATGCACACTCAGATTATTTGAGAAACTGTCTGTAAGAGTCTTTGTATCCTACAGTAAGTATTTTGTTTTAGACCATTTAAATCTTGCATATTCAATATTTTGCAGACTTCCACAATGACAGGTTTCATGCAATATGAGGGGTGTTAGGCACTGGTTACTTACTTTAGGTACTGTCTTTGATAGCTCAACCAGGGTCACACTCCCCCTGTCCTGTCCTGAAGGTGCAACTCTTGTTGGGGAAGCAGATCTTTGTAGATAATGAACAGTTTTGAATATTATGCGGTGTCCTTCATCATGTGTGAGGCTAATGCATGGAAAGCCATGAGTTAATTGCTAGTCATTCTCATCCTCAGCAAATATCACACAATTTCTCCATAAGAGGTCACTTAATCCTGGTTGAGTTTTTTTTCCTTCACTGGTGCAGGGATATGAAAATCAACTTCACTCGGTCACTGTTGAAACCAGCTACTGAGCACAAAACATTGAATCTAGGAAAAAGTTAGTTGTGGTAAGAGAAAGAGAGTTAATGTTTCAGATCGAAGGCCTAACATAAAAATTCCGTTTCACTCTCCACAGATGCTGCCTGACCTGTTGGATATTTTTAACATTTTCTGTTTTTATTTCTGGTTGCCAGGAACTGCATTTTTGGTTTTTTTTGCTTTTCCATGGAACCTAGGACAGGTATTGTTGTTTGTCCTGGTAGTAGTTACTCATATTTGAAAATTGGAGGATATCTAGAGAGCTGTAAGTGGAAACTTACAGTTGATGTAGACAAGTGATGGAATCTGGCAGGATCTGACTGTAAAGTGGGGAGAATAGGTTGGAGATAACATCAGTGAGATGATGAAATGACTCTGTGAGCCAGAATACATTCAATGAGTTGAAATGTTTTCCATCTATGATGTAAGGAAATATGGAATAATGTAAAATTGTTGTTTTGCCAAAAATATATATGTAACTAGAAATAAATGTAGGAGCTCCTCAGTTATGAGACTTGTTGAATTATTATTTTACTTTTTTACTGCTCTGAACTTTTATGAGTTAAAACACATTCAAATATATTATGCAACAATAAAGATTGGATTTGGTATAAAAATGTCTTGCAATTGTGGGTTTGATGACAAATGTGTTAAATAGATCCTGGTCTCACTATTAACAGGATCTCACTGTAACTTGTTTTCAACTACTGAAAGATAAATTCAATAAAGATATTGTGCTGTTGATGACAAATCTGAGCCATGTGTACAAGATTTTATCCCTCGAAGAATGCTCTCCATGGTACATCTGTAGAAATTTGCAGGAGTTTTTGGTGAAAAACCAAGTTTCCTCAAACTAATGAAATATAGCTGCTGTTGTGTCTTCTTTGTAATTGCATCAAAATATGGTGCTCAGGATAGGTCTCCCTGTTGCGTGGTGTCAAAACAACAACCTTGTAAGACCAAGGAATTGATTGTGGACTTCAAGAAGGGGAGGTCAAGGGAACACACACTTGTCCCGTTGAACAAAGTTGTAAACTCAGCCAGCTCCATCATGAGCACTAGCCTCCCCAGTATCGAGGACTCCTTCAAAAGGCGATTCCTCAGAAAGGCAGCATCCATCATTAAGGATTCTCTTCATCCAGGACATGCCCTCTTCTCATTGCCGCCATCAAGAGGAGATACAGGAGCCTGAAGACACACACTCAACGTTCAGGAACAGCTTCTTCCTCCTGCAATCAGATTTCCAATGAACCCATATACACCATCTTTTTTTCCTTTTTTGCTCTCTTTATTACTACTTATTTAATTTACATATACATATATCTTATTGTAATTGCATTATGTATTGCACTGTACTGCTGCTGTGAAACAATGTATTTCAGATATATGCCAGTGATATTAAATCTGATTATGATTCTGAAAAAAATGAAGAAGGAAGGGACCAAAAGCTGGAAGTGGAGTTAGTTATAGTCTAAAGAAATACATACAGAAAGAGAAATGGAAAGGAAGAGAGTGCATCAAAGGAGACAGATATAAATGGAAAGGAAAAACAAGTTTTTTTCCCTTGAAGTACAAGAGAGAACATAGAATAAAAACAGAAAATGATGGAAACTCTCAATAGGTCAAGCTGCATCTGACATGTTGAGTGCTTCACATTTTGGACTTTTCATCAAATGAAAAGAAATTTGGAAATTTTAAAAAATATTTCTGTTAATGCAGCAAAGTGAAGATTTTGGATTGATTCCAGCATTGTGCAAATAAATAAACACTAAACGCAAGCAGAAACAATTTCTAGATCAAACAACACAGTGTCAACTGAACAGTTATCATGTGGCTTTCATTGGGTGACAATGTATGGTATAAAGTACTTCAAGTCTTTTCGTACTTTTTCCATGTTGCCCATCTCAGGATGATAGAACTCATACTGGGAGATAATTGGGTCCAAACATAGTCAAAAATAGAAGTTCATAACAAGGTGCCAATGCTTGTTTTAGTATTTCTCACATACTTCTTGCATCTCCTCTCAGAGTTGGAAGACTTGGAAAACAATTTTCATATACTCCCTGCTTCTATCACTGCAGCTTGCATTTCATCTAGCCTTCTTATAACAAAGTAATTGAAAGGAGGCTATAAGACCATTTCATCGGTGTTAGCTTTTTAATATACAAAAGTAAATACTTTATTTCATAAGAATGTAGAACTCTATACATATAATCTTTTCAATTGGAGCAATGATTTGTATTTTTCAATAAATATGTCCTAGATAAAAAGATGTACGATTGCATATTTTTTATATATGATAATACCTTTTTGTACTTTTTGAGTAAAGGAGGTTAGGTGGGGAAGGTATGACACAATGGATTTGGCCCTTTGTATAGGTTGTTCCATGATTCTTGCCTCCTGTTCCTTGAAGTGTGCAAGTGAACAATAGTCAGTCATGAATATCAGTAAAAACTTGCAGTTGCTGGAAATCTGAAATAAAAACAGAAAATGTCAAAGACAAGGTAGCAACTGTGGACAGGAAAGCAGAATTTGCACTGTAGGCCCAAGACCCTTTGTTTGAACTGGGAAAGAGAGAAATTAAGCAGTGTTTTGTTGCACAGGAGCTGGGAGAGCAGTGAGAGGAACAAAGTGGACATCTCTGTTGGGGTGACAATCACAGGACCAACCAGGTTCACAGTCACAGAATGAGCCTGGCTTCTCAGGAGACCACAATAATCTGAAAGAATGTTGCTGAAAGTGAATTGCTGCCTTTCCTGGAAAGACTGTCATGGCCCCAGGAAAATAGGAAGGTGAAAAGGATGTGTTTGCACTCATAGAGTTGTATGGGAAAGTGTCCTAAGACGGAATGGCTGGTGAGGCTGGATCATGGAGTTGGGAAGGGATTGATCCTTCCAATATTAGGTGACTTATTACGTACTTGCCAAGGGCCAATAAGAAGAAGTTAGGTTTAAGTGGAGTTGCCATGTAAGGAGGGGACCAGGCTTAGAGTGGCGATGTGAGGCTTTGACTCAAGAGGCTTCGGCAACAAGGGGCAGAGTCTGAGGAAAGTTTTTTTGGTAAGATTTTTTTCCTTCTTATTGCACAGTTAGAGCAGTAGGAAGGACAGTCAGGACAGTGGAGTAATCCTCGTGCAAGCTGTGAGTAGGCGGGGAGGCTCCTGCTATCCCTGGTTACTACATCTGCAATAAGTCCACCCTGCTGACGCTTCTCGCACAATGCAGTACGGAACCAGAGCTGGAGCTGGATGCTCTTCAGTTTATTTGGGAGATGAAGGGCTTGATTGACAGGAGATACATGGAGGTAATGACACCTAAAGAGCAGGACACAGTTAAATGGGTGACCGTCAGGCAAGGGAAAGGGGGTAGGCAGCCAGAGCTGAGCCTCAAAAACAAATATATTGCTTTGGATACTATTGGAAGGGACAAGCTAACAGAGGAATGCCACAGCAGTCAGATCTCTGGCACTGAAGCTGGCTCTTTGACTCAGAAAGGAAGTGCAGAGAAGAGGCAAGCCATAGTGATAGGGGATTAATTCGTCAGGGGAACAGACAGCAGGTTCAATGGACAAGAACAACGTTCCTGGATGGTATATTACCTCCCAGGTGCCAGGGTCACAAGGACAATGGTGAGCAGCTGGAGATTGTGGTCCATGTTGGTATCAATGACATAGGCAGGAAGGTTGAGGAGGTCCTGTAAAGTGAGTTCAGGGAGTTAGGCGCTATGGTAAAGGACAGAACCTCCGGGGTGGTGATCTCAGGTTTGCTATCCATGCTGCATGCTAGTGAGGCTAGAAATAGGAAGATAAAAACGTTTAACACTCATGAGATGTTGGTGAAGGAGGACTTCTGATTATTGGATCATTGGGCTCTCTTCCAGGGAAGGTGAGACCTGATGGCTTTGTGGCAAAGTTTGATGATGATATGAAGATAGGTGGAGGGGCAGGTAGCATTGAGGAAGCTTGAAATCTGTAGAAGGACTTATGCAGATTAGGAGAATGGGCAAAGAAGTGGCAGATGGATATAGTGTAGAGAAGTGTATGGTCATGCACTTTGGTAGAAAAAATAAAAGCATAGACTACTTTCTAAATGAGAAGAAAATTTAGAAATCAGAGGTGCAAAGGAACTTGGGAGTCCTTGTGCAGTATTCCCTTACGGTTAATTTGCAGGTTAGGTTGATGGTACAAAAAGCAACGATAATACTGAGGCTTTATAAGGTATTGGTCAGACAGTACTTAGAATACTGTGAGCAGTTTTGGGCCCCTTATCTAAGAAAAGATTTGTTGATATTGAAGAAAGTTCAGAGAAGGTTCACAAGAATGATCTCGATAATGAAAAGGTTAACATATGAGGAGCGTTTTATGGTTCTTGGACTGTACCCACTGGAGTTTAGAAGAATGAGGGATAACCTCTTTGAAATTTATGGAATGTTGTAAGGCCTAGATAGAGTGGACATAGAGAGGATGTTTCCTATATGGAGGAGTTTAGGGTCAGAGTGCACTGCCTCAGAATGGAGGGACATCCATTTAGAACGGAGGAACTTCATTAGCCAGAGATAGCGAATCAGTGAAATTCATTGCACAGACAGCTGTGTAGGCCAAGTTATTGGTATATTTAAAGCAGTGGTTGAAAGGTTCTTGATTAGTATGGCTACAAAGGTTACAGAGTTACGGCAGGAGAATAGGGATAATAAATTAGCCATGATTGAATGGCAGAGAAGACTTAATGGGCCAAATAGCCTACTTCTGCTCCTATATCTTATGGTCTGTACAAACAGGACAGTTTTCACCTGATCCAGAGAGGGATCAATATCCTTGGAGAAAGGTTTGCTAGAGTGGCTCCATGGGGTTTAAACTGGAATTTCCAGGGGATGGGAACCAGTGTGCCAGGGTAGATAGTGAAGTGGTTATGGAGAAAGTCGATGCTAAGTTTACGTACAAAAGCGGGAACCAAAAGGTTGAGCAAGGTGTCACTCCTCTCCTGATTTGTGTCTATTTCAATGCAAAGACTATCATAGATAAGGTAGACACACTTCAAGCATGGATCAGCACAAGGAATTATGATATTGTAGCCATTGGATATGCATAGTTGCAAGAGGGGCAGGAGTAGCAGCTCAGTGTCAAAGTTCGGTTGTTTTAGACATGATATTTTGGGAGGTATTAACGGGGAAGTGATGGTGGCATTACTCCTCAGGAAGTAGGTCATGGCTGTGCTCCGACAGGATAGACGGAGAACTCGTCAACTGAGGCTATATGGGTGGACTGAGGAATACAAAGGGCTGCGCGGATCTGCTTTTCCCAGGAGGTGATTAATCTGTGGAATTCTCTGCCCAGTGGATCAGTGGAGGCTGCTTCAGTATATATACTTAAGTAAAGGTTGGATGGGTTTTTGCATAGTAGGGGAATTAAGGGTTATGGGGGAAAAGGTGGAGATGAGTCCATGGCCAGATCAGCCATGATCTTATTGAATGGTGGAGCAACTTCGGAAGGCCAGATGGCCTACTCCTGCTCCTATTTCTTATGTTCTTATTAATAGGATTATATTATAGACTACCCAACAGTCAGCTGTGTTTAAAGGAAAGGCTTCAAAAGTTAGAACTGTATTCCCTGGAGTGTTGGAGTCTGGAGAGATATTTGATAGAGGTACACACAATTATGAGGGGTATAGTTAGGCTAAATGCAAGCAGGCTTTTTCCACTGAGGTTGGGCGAGATCAGAGCTAGAGGTCACAGGTGAAATATTTAAGGGAACCTGAGGGGAAACATTATTCAGTGAGTTTGGAATGAGCTGCCAGTGGGAATGGTGGATGCAGGTTCAATTGCAAAATTTAAGAGACGATTGGTTAAGTACATAGATGGGAGGGGTATGGAGGGCTAAGGGCCAGGTGCAGGTTGGTGGGACTAGGCAGAGTAACTTTTCAGTGCAGACTAGATGGGATGAAGGGCCGATTTCTGTGCTGTAGTGTTCGATTACTCTAAATGCTTAAAGTGGAGGGGAATATGTCTCTATAGTGGAATCTTGCTCAGGCTGGCATAAATTGCAGAGGATGATCAGTTGAGTGTAAAGGCTGGTGGGTGGGTGATGAGGACCAGACAAAGTCCAAGAAAGCTCGCATGTCTGTGAAAGTTCTGTAGTGAGGAATGGGATAGACTTGGCCACACACATATCTAATGTCTTAACCCAAAATTTCTGTCTGCTAATGAGAGGGAGAATCCCACTTACCTGACCTGCTTCTCTTTCTAGTTTCTGCAACAAGCCTGAGATTCCCTAAATTTAATATACATCACCTTCAGGCATTCAAACTTGATGCAATGGGCGCAAAGGATGCATCCACCTGCCCTAGAGACTGACGAATGCATGCAAGCTCTTTTCCCCTCAGATTGGGTGAGGCTAGAACTAGAGGCCATAGGTTTAGGGTGAAAGGTGAACTACTTAAGAGAAATCTGAGGTTGAGGTGTGGTATAGAACAAGTTACCAACGAAAGCGGTAGATGCAGCTTCAATTGTAACAGTTGGGAAATTTGGATAGGAAGGGTTTAAAGGGACATGGAAGCTTATTTGGCTTGAGAAGGCTTTCAACCGGATCAACTTGCAATACAATTTAAAGGAATGCCTTGGCAAATACAGCTGTGCCATGAGCCAGGAATTAGATGCTTCTCACGTGTTCTGTTCAATCCCTCAGTGAAGCTGGTAAGTTCAAAGGAAATGTACGAAATGGGCCTCGAGTCAGTTTAAAGGGAGCAGAGGAAGCAGTATCCAATGAGATTAAAGGGAGTGTATCAGCTAGAATCATACGGGCTTTGGCATTGTTAGATCTTTGAGGGAATTGGGGATCAATTAGCGATTGAACGACTGCCAAAGCTGGACCATCAATACGTGGGAAGGAGACAAGAATTAGGCTAGAGTGTAAGGCTGGAAGGAGAGGGAGTTTGTAAACAGAGGGAAGGGACCCAAGGGAAATCCATCATTAGGTGTAAACGTACTAGTCAAAGGTGACCTGAGGTAGGTTCTTAGTGTCAGATTCGCTGTCTGGGAAGAGCAGTTGTGGATCCCATCGAAACCATGCTGATGGACGCTTCATGTGTTGTCAAGGCTTGTCACTGAAAGAGTGCTTGGAACTTCTATTGGTCATGCACACAAAAAGAGTAATCACTTCATAATTTCCAGCCAGAAGTTGCATGCTTTTGGACACCGCTGTGCATGTCAGAGCACATCTGTGTGTAAATGTGTACAGGCCCCAGAAGGAAAATCATGGACACTCTGGGCTTCACATCGAGACCAAATAATCTCTATATTTGTTTTTTTTGCTTTGTTTTTATTTTAAATGGTATTGAAGAGCAAAACAGAATCTAGACCAGGAATCTCATCAGTTGGCTTTTACCTCTAACCTGAGGCCCAAACATACGCCAACAACGTTCCTGGTCTGACAGCCATGCTATCAACCACAGTTTGGTTGAGTGGACCACTGAAGTCCTGAACTGTTCTGGAATTCTCTACGTTTGTGCCAACCTGCTGTTACCTCCTCAAGATGATTAAAGTGTGGGCTCAACACTTATTAGTGGCTATGGGGAGGCAGGAGGAAAGAAAGAGGCAACAATGCTGAGATCCTTATTAGTTGAGCAGATGGAGAGCAGCTTGTCAGGTTGGAATTTTAGTAAAGAGGATTCCAATTACTCATTCCACTACAACCTTCTCTCTACTGCAGATCACCTTCCCATCTACCCTATAGATGATTGAATAAATGTCAATACAAACCATCATCTGGAGGCAGCCCGTCAAAAACCATGCAACACCAAACACGTTGGTGCTTTCCCTTACCATTTGGCTTTATCATGGCTTCATCTGTCCTGCTGCTGACTTACTCTTCTAGATGGCCTTGCCTTCCTCTAGGCCTACAAGGCCTAGAGTGAAACTGCAGCCGATTGTTATATCCGCCACACCTTATAAACTAGTCAGGCCCATCTGACCTGAGTAGCTTATAAGGAGATTGACTGGCTTTATAGGGGGATTGACCATGTAGTAGGGTACGACTACAACTACTATCATCCATTATAAGCCCCAGTGAGTCACTGCCACTCCACTGGGGCAGTCCTAATGAATATTTGGAATCTGTTGGAGGGCAGACAGCTGGACTGAACTGGAAACACTACCCAGAATCTTTTTGGCAGCGGTTTTACCTTCTACAGCCATGGCACTCCTCAGCCACCTCCCACACAGCTCGGTATTTTGGGGTTCAAATTTGAATCAGTTATTCTAAATGACACAAAACTGATTTTTCTTTTATGTTAAAATTTCCAAGCAAAATATCCTAATATCCTATTAACCTTCACTACAGTCTTGTGGAATTAGTAATAACACTTTAGTGACATCATATTTACAATATACAGTATTTTTCTCATTCAGCAGAACTTGGACCCAAATTTTCACATTCTGTAGTAGCGTGTTCACATAGAAATACTGCAATCCCATGCATTTGTAAGTTATGGGGAGAAAGTGTCCTCATTGTTCCATGAACTTGCTCTTTTAAGATATAATGGGTTAAATTCACCTGAGATCACACTGTGTTGGCTTTGGAGCTGGTGTTACTGGTGATAATAACTGGGAAACTCACGGTGCGTCAGGAAGTGATTACAACCTACCAGCTTCTCTGTTTCACTGCAACATATTGGGCTTGAAGTTTGAGGGGGGATGGGAGGTTGGCAATTAGCCAATCCTATTTGCAGCATATTGAAAAGAATTTTTCTACCATTTTTTCAACTTTACCCAGGCTCACAGCTTTTCAGGCTTCTTGAAATTCACCCATACAAGTGCCATGGCAATAGAAACAACCAAACCAATCTCATTGAAAAATATCAATAAATGCTTCGTCCTCATAAACTAGTAATGAGAATGGGGTTGCTTAGTTTGATGTGTGGTTACTGTCTAGATTTTAGAGGCTACAGAGGTTTGCAGATTTTTAGTTGAGGAATTATAGACTGCCTTAAATTAAGTGTTGGCTGAAGGGCCACACGTTCAGTCCCAGGCAGCTGGTCACGAATCTATAAGCAATTGGCAAAGAGGGGAGTTCCAGGGAGTGTAGAAAACCAGAGAAGTCACAGCTCCACAGCCTTGGGTCAATTGAGCAAACGTGTACTTGAAGATCAACATCCGAGACCTGGTATAGAATTACTTGCCTGTGTGGTAGCAGTGATCCTTGTCCTCCTGTATACTTGTGAAATCAGCACCATCTATAACAGGTATCTCAAGGCACAGGAAAAATACAACCAGCACCATCTCTGCAAGATCCTCCAAATACACTGAACGGATAAATGAACCATCATCAATGCCTCTCCTGGGCACACAACCCTAGCATAGGGGGGCCTAATGACCTTCAGTTGGCTTCATTATGTGGGCACATCATTCACGTGCCCATCAGCAAATTCCCAAAACAGACACTCTGTTCCGAGCTACGGGAAGGGATTACTGAGTGGACAAAGGAAAAGATTCAAGGACATGCCCTGAGTACCTCTGTTGCATTAAGTATAGTGGTGACACTGGTAACTCTTTCATGCTTATGTCCAGCACTTCTACATGAATTATCTGTATGACAACCAATGGAAACAGTAAAATAACATTCTAAGGGAGGGAGGAAGGAAAATAATACATTAAAAAAAAGATCACAGTATCAGTCGGAAAGTCACTCACAGGGAACAGAACCAGGATTAAGGCCAACACACAAAATGTCGCAGGAACTCAGCAGGTCAAGCAGCATCTATGGAGGGAAATGGACAGTCCAGGTTTCAGGTTGAGACCCTTCATGCAGTCCTGGTAAAGGTTCTCGACTCAAAATGTCAACTGTCCATTTTGCTATGATTAGTAACTCCCAAAACATTAAACTAATTAATCAGGGACACGGGACCGGGAATACAAATCTAATCTCGTGTTTTACTTTAAGTGAGGTGCTCACGTGTTATGATGTATGCAATTTTCTAATTTTTATATATAGCCCATAGTGAATTATTTAAACAAGCAAGAATGTTTGATCAAATAATATACTTACAATATTACTCAAATACAGTTCCCTCCACAGCTGCTGCCTGATCCACTGAGTTCCACTGGCACTTTGTGCTTTGCTCCAGATTTCCAGCATCTGCAATATCTCTTATGTCTCCAGGGCCAAGACTATATGTTGTTATACATCATTTGATGTGTTGAAGTTTATAATGGAATAGGAAAATTTATTACAAGGGTCGAGACGATATAAACTATATCACAGCTAAAACCAATAAAACACACACTGTACCATAACAATTCTAAGAATGTTAGTGATCTCTAAATATTTGGCATAATACAAGAAATATGAATTGACTGATCCCCAAGAAGTACATTAATCAGTCATTCTTGGGGAACCTCTTGCTCCTGGCACCAAAGGTGAGTTTGTAAAAACTCAGCAAGTCGAACAGACAATGCATCTTGACTGCACTTTCCAGATGTGTATACTTATTCAATTTCTCCAAGTTGAATTACCCAGAGGGCCAGAATTATCATCAACTACACAGTTATATCATGGCACCAGGATTGACACCATGATTAACAATAGAGTCCAGTATCCCAGTCACCCCAGCAACACCTGTCAACCTTGGTTTCTTGAAAACACATCAGCAGGTCTGAGAGGTATTTTCACAGAGCATCTCCAAGACACTGACTCCTGGGAACCTTTGCCCTACGGTTCCTCAAAATGGAGGAGCATTGAGTTTAGCATTGAGTCTTTGAAGTTATCCATTAGCGGCATAAAGACACCTTGCATAGTTGGATGAATAAACTGGTTGCCTTACAACCTGTCCACCTGCCTGCCCCATCGGCACAGCTCCATCTGTGAAAGAGTCTGTGGCTTCTGAATCAGCATATTCAGAGACCTCAGAACCCAAACGGTTGGAATGGAAGCAAGTCCTTGTGGCTCCTGGGAGGCTGCCTAAAAGCCAGTCCAAAGGCACTGAAATTAGATACAATGCTACTGTTCCCACCTTCACTGACATCTAATTCTGCACAGTATGAACCTGCAACCTATGTGATCATGCAGTGCTTTAAACCACTGAGCTATTATAATGGTGATAAAAGAACATTTTACAGTTCAAACACTCATGATTTCTCTCTTAAGAAAACAGCATGTTCTCAAAGCAAGTGAAGGCTTATTAACAAGGCATTAATTCAGAATGTCCTTTTCCTTGGTCATTCTAGACAGTAAAACTTTACTGAACAAAATCAATCAGGTGCCCCTCAGGGCTGTGTCTTATACCCCCTCCTTTACTCTCTGTATACCCATGACTGTGTGGTCACCCACAGCTCCAATCTGCTAATTAAATTTGCTGACTTTACTGCATTAATTGGTCTAATCTCAAATAATAATGAGGCAGCCTACAGAGAAGAAGTCATCACTCTGACACAGTAGTGTCAAGAAAACAACCTCTCCCTCAATGTTGCAAAAACAAAGGAGCTGGTTGTGGACTACAGGAGGAATGGAGGCAGGCTAACCCCTATTGACATCAATGGGTCTGGGGTTTAGAGGGTGAACAGCTTTAAGTTCCTCGGCATACACGTCATCAAGGATCTCACATAGATGTGAACTTCCTGGTATTCAGGACAATTACAAAGACAAGTTTGTAAAAAGGGCCTGAAGGATCATTGGGGACCTGAACCACCCCAACCACAAACTGTTCCAGCTGCTACCATCTGGGAAACGGTACCGCAGCATAAAAGCCAGGACCAACAGGCTCCGGGACAGCTTCTTCCACCAGGCCATCAGTCTGATTAATTCATCCTGATACAATTGCATTTCTATGTTTTACATACTATTTATTACAAATTACTATAAATTGCACATTGCACAATTAGACAGAGATGTAACGTAAAGATTTTTACTCCTCATGTATATGAAAGATGTAAGTAATGAAGTCAATTCAATTCAATATTGGGACAGTATTAATCTATGCAAGCAACAATCAAACCACCATTTAAAACCTGATCCAACCTGAAAGAATTCTCAGGAGATTTTGTAGTTTAAATTATTTATTATAGAAAGCATGATGTAATGGATCCTACTGATAACCCTGCACCTAAATTAGCACTAGCGGATGCCATCTGTGATTGACATCTCAATTTTCACATTGAAACTTCACTAACAGATGGCAATGCCCTCCAGTTAGTGCTCCTCCTGTAGAACATTCATAAACAGGGCATTTGCTAGCGGGGGGGGGGGGTGGTTTCAACATCAACAAATGTCTTTTGTGGCCTTACAAGTTCTGGAGAAAGGAGTTGGATGGGCATTATTAAATAGCAAGCCCCATTTCTGATGCCAGTGAATTGGAGTACCAGGTTATGCTAATTCCAATGTCGGCTTCAGAAACTTGCACCATTATCTCATTCAATCACCTGACAACTATTTCCTAAAGCAGAATGCACCCATTAAGATCTGAAAATTGGCCTTTTAATTCTCTGTTCCCAGAGGTTATAGTGACCTTGAACTCCTAATTAAATAAAGCTCTGCTTTCACAATAACTTCGAGCAGATGAAAACATTTCAGTCAAGCCTTAGAGAAGTGATCATGTTTATCTACAAAACTAGATAGCTAGAAAACACAGCAAAGTGAATTAATACCCATGTACCAATCAACTGGAATCAACACACCTCTCACAGATTATACAAACGTTCATGGCAGTAATTGTGAAAATTCACTTCAGTTGCATTATGTCAAGGTAAGCGAAGGCAAACAGAAAGTTTCTACTGCACCACCAATGCCTAAGTTCTGAATGATTAAAGAACAAGATGTGTGATGAAGTTAATAGCAAGTTTTACTGCTGCTGGGATGGTGACAAAATGCAGAAAACTAATATTATGAATATGGAGGTGCAATCAATGAATAAACAAATGTCTTAATGAGTGAAATATCAGTTAAGTCAATCATCAAGGAATGGAAAGAATATGGCACAGCTGTAAATCTGCATAGAGCAGCCGATCCTCAAATACTGAGTGACCGTGCAAGAAGGGGACTAGTGAGGGAGGCCACCAAGAGACCCGTGACAGCTCTGGAGGAGTTTCAGTTTTCAGTGGCTGAGATGGGAGAGACTGCACATACAACTGTTGCCCGGGTGCTTTCCCAGTCACAGCTTTATGGGAAAGTGGCAAAGAGAAAGCCACTGTTTGAAAAAAGCTCACATGAAATGTCAGCTAGAGCTTGCAAGAAGGCATGTGGGAGACTCTGAAGTCAGCTGGAAAAAGGTTTTATGGTCTGATAAAACAAAAGTTGAGCTATTTGGCTATCTTACTAACCATTATGTTTGGCATAAGACAAACACCGCACATCATGAAAACCACACCATCCCTACCATGAGGAACGACGATGGCTGCATCATACTGTGGAGGTGCTTCACTGAAGCAGGCCTTGGAAGGCTCGTGAAGATAGAGGGTAAAATGAATGCAGCAAAATACAGGAAAATCCTGGAGGAAAACCTAATGCAGTCTGCAAGAGAACTGTGACTTTTTTCCCAGCAAGGCAATGACCCCAAGTATAAAACCATAGCTACACAGGAATGGCTTAAAAACAACAAAGTTAATGTCTTGGAGTGGCCAAGTCAGAGTTCAGACCTCAATCTAATTGAGAATTTGTGGCTGGACTTGAAAAGGACTGTTTACTTATGAGCCTCATGCAATCTGACAGAGTTTAAGCGGTTTTGTAAAGAAGAAAGGGGAAAAATTGTAATGTCCAGATGTGCAAAGCTGCTAGAGACTCAAGGCTATAATTACTGCCAAAGGTGCATCTACTAAATACTGACGAAGGGAGTGAGTATTTATGCAATCAATTATTTTGTGTTTCATATTTGTAATTAATTTAGATCTCTTTGTTAAGATCTCAACAAGATCTACACCTCAGGGACTGCAGTGATTCAAGAAGGCAGCTCATCACCACTTTCTCAAGGGCAACTAGGGATGGGCAATAAATGCTGGCTTAGCTGGCGATGCCCACATCCCGTAAATGAATAAATTTTTAAAAACCTGTTTTCCTTTTGACACGAAACAGTCTTTTTCTGTTGATCAGTGTCAAAAAAACCAAATTAAATCCACTGTGATTCAATGTTGTAAAACAATAAAACATGTGAACTTCTAAGGTGTGTGAATACTTTTTATAGGCACTGTAAGAGCTGGTGATGAGGCCCTTTGCTCTTCTGCATCAAAAATCTTAAATATTCTACTGACTGAGATACACCAGTCTAGTACTGTGGAATGTTTCAAATCTGCTTTCTTAATTTGGCCTGCTTATAGGATTACTTAATGCCTGTTGATGTCGATTGCATTACGTAATTTGGCATATTCGATTACATTTTATTCTATACTGTATAATATTTGTCTTTACTTATGTTTTGTATCTTAATTACTGTATTGATTTATCTTTACAATCAACAATATGTAAAGCACTTTGAGTCTGTATCTTAATGTATGAGAGATACTGCATAAATAAAGTTATTAGTAATATAGAAGTGATGATATATGGACAGAGGATATAATGAACACATGTAGTCTTTCCTGTAGGTCACTGGCCAGCAGCCAGTGGCTGATTATTCCACTATTAGCAGGATCTATGAGTCCCAACTGTTGTTCTGGATGAGATAAGTGAATTACAAATTACACTAGGGACCCTGGTTTGGGTGGACAGCACTGGACAATGCTTTTATCCAGCAAACTACTCACAAAAGAAAAATGCAGAATATTTCTTTAATTGATCAAACACAAAGAAGGAATCACTGTTCACAATGCAATGCAATCATTTTGAATGAATGTTCCATCCATCTTTTTCTACCCTTGACTGCCACACTGATTAATGCTGAAATGAGCCTGTCCAAGAGAGAAACTTGAGCTCTCATCAGTGTTGTGGATTAACTGGAAGATGAATTCTATTAAATATTAGCTGTGCTCTGACCTAATTTTAAACACAAACAGCAAAAAAAAAAACGACATAGCATGAGAGCTGGCTTTCTCTTGAGAAGTAATGTGTAGTGTTGCTATGGTGACCTAGCTTTCAGCCACTTCTAGACTCTTAATCCCCATTGAGCAATACTGCCATTATTATTTTTACTGATCAGTGAAACTTAAAGAGCACAAAATCAAGAATAATCGTGTATTACAGCAGATAATGCAGGAGTAATGTTTTTCTTTCCAGTAAGGAACATAGCCAGGAATAGGAAGCATAAGTTAGAGATAAAATATACTGTTGCTCTTTCACTGATGCATTAGTGTAAACACAATACACAGATGACAGGTTGGAACTGACAGTGTGGAGCGCTGTACTGGACTAAAAGTGAGAAGGACAGAGTGAAGCCACAGTTTGGAGCACAGGATGAATCTAACATTGTAGGCAGTGTGTGGTCTGAGGGTGAACTGGCAGCGCTTGTTTCTGACGACATTGTTAGTCCAGGACATGTGGAGGTGTGGGACACAAGGTGAAGCTGATGGAGTGGAGCTTTCTAAGTCTGAGGTGAAATTGATAGTATGGGCAAGGGGGTAGAACACCCTGTTGGGGGCATAGTGTACAGCTTAAAGGCAAAGATTGTCATATGACTTTTTGTTAAGCTTAAGATCTAGAGCAGATTGTACAGGGTCAAATGTTAGTGGGATTGAAGGCAGATCACTGGTGGCATTGTGATTCCTGGTCAGAGGTGGCACAAATACCAGAAATGGAAACATTTGTGGTAAATACATATATATAATTCAATACAGGCCATGAGTATCAGTTCATTTGAATGAAGAATTGTTAAGAACCAAGCCCAAACCTGCTCTAAAAAGATATCTGCACAAGCATACTTGTTTGCTGACCACTAGTTGGTAATCAAAAATGGCTTTATAATGTGAAGTTTCAGAACATCATCACTCCTCCGACTTGCATCCATCCCTCTCTTCCTCGCCACTCTACTGCCGCCATTACCTTTGTGCAGTATCACTCGTTTCCCTCAGTGATCTGCAGAAAATCTATTCTTATATATTACTTTTTGTTCCTAGATGCCTTCCTTCCGAAGAACATGTAGAACAGTAGGAGGAAGAAGGGAAACAGAGGGAGCTCCCAACAATCTTGCAATTTTCAGCTTTGGAGGTGTAAGGAAGTCTAAATCATTGGCCATCTGGGATGCAGAAATATGTGGTGAAAGAATCGGACATCGTCTGCTCTTATGGGATGCACTGATTGATGTAAGTGGCAGCTGAAACAACATCAGGTGCATAATGACTAGGTCAATAATTCTTACCTGGATGGTTCCAGTTAACGCTCTTAATGTTCCAAATGGATTTCTAGAATCCCACAAGAGCTGGTCCAATAGGATAACGATAATTCAGGGATTTGGACAGACCACTCAATAGCTCAGACACTTGCACTGGGATAAGGCTAGCAAGACAGATGATCACAAAGAAGTTCTGATGAAGGGTCTTGGCCCGAAACAGCGACTGTTTACTCTTTTTCCATAGCTGCTACCTGGCCTGCTGAGTTCCTCCAGCGTTTTGTGTGTGTGTTGCCAAGACAGATGATTGTGTGTTTTTCAGTGGTGACGCATATATTACCTGCGTATGCGTAGGTAACAGAGACAGAGATGGCAGTGGAGGGACCAAGTAAGAGGGTGCATGGCTGTCCAAGCTCTGCGCACCTAGATGTAGGGACTGTACCTTTGCTGCAGTCAATGGACAGGTAATTCTGAAGTAGGAATAAGGAACATAGAATGTACTTGCTGCACTTTGAGTTACTGTCCCAACTTGTAGAGTGCTCTTCCAGAATGAGTGACGCGGTTCTGCAGACATTTGTGATGTTGACTTTGTCCTTAGAAGAGTAGCCACCAGCCTGGACCATTAGAAGCAGCAATGAGACAAACATCTACAGGCCCTCAGCAATGGCTCGCATGCTGTGAACTTCACTTTATCCTCAGATTTTGCTATTCAACACCCGGGGATGCACAGCACAGTGTTCATCATTTCCCTGCTAGCAGGGGAGTGTGGACAGGTCACCACAGGAACAAGATTGAAGGGGGAAAGAGAAAAAAAGAGACTGCAGATGCTGGAGTCTGGAATAAATCAGAATCGAAATCAGGTTTATTATCACCGGCATGTGACGTGAAATTTGTTAACTTAGCAGCAGTAGTTCAATGCAATACATAACACAGAAGAAAAAATAATAAATAAACAAACAAACAAACAAATAAATAAATAAATCTTTTTCAGTATACTTTATACAGTATACACCCAGAATGATGGAAGGAGTCAAGCAACATCTCAGACCCTACATCAGGGCTGTGAGGGAAGATGAACGATTGTCATTATATAGCAGTGCAGGCGTGATAGTTAGAACCAGATGAGAGTGGGAGAAGGTGAAGATGGACTATAACCAGCTGAGGGAGGGGGAGTGGGAGAGGAAGGCAAACAAGGGTAGAAGAAAACTAGATGGACTGTTGCATGTGTGTGTGTGTGGAGAACGTGAGGAGTGTAGATTATATGAAACTGGAAAATTCAATTTTCATACCATTCAATTGTAAGCTACCCTAGCTGAATATGCAATGTTGTTCTTCCAATTTCCATTTGGCCCTCCGTAACAATGCAATGGAGAAGGCAAGGACGTACATCAGTGTGACATTGGGAAGGAGAGGTAAAATGAGGTGCAGCTGAAAGCTGGAAATTGCTGTTATTGTGAGACACCAGGTGTTGTGCAAAACAGTCAAACCATTCATACAACACACATCAAAGTTGCTGGTGAACGCAGCAGGCCAGGCAGCATCTCTAGGAAGAGGTACAGTCGACGTTTCAGGCCAAGACACTTTGTCAGGACTAACTGAAGAAAGGCTGCAGAATTCCTCGCGTTTGCAAACCATTCATGGTTGGTTTCTCCAGTAAAGAGAAGGCCACATTGTGGAGACTATGGAGAGGGATCTTAGGATCCAAGTTCATAGCTCCTTGAAAGTGGTGACACAAGTCGATAAGGTGGTTAAGAAGGCTTATAGAATGCTTGCTTTTATTAGCAGCGGCACTGAGTTCAAAAGTCAGGAGGTTATGTTGCAATTTATAAAACTCTAGTTAGGCCACATCTGGAGTATTGCATACAGTCTGGTCACCCCACTAAAGGAAGGGTGTTGTGGCTTTGTAGAGGGGCGCAGAAGAGGTTTATCAGGATGCTGCCTAACTTAGAGGGTATGTGTTATCACGAGAGGCTGGATAAACATAGGTTGCTTTCTCTGGAGTGCTGGAGGCTGAGGGGAGATCGGGTAGAAGTTTACAAAATTATGAGTGGCATAGACATGGTGGACAGAGAGTATCTGTTTCCCAGAGTTGAAATGTCTAGTAATAGAGGGCATGCATTGAAAGTGAGAGGGGGTAGGTTTAAGGGAAATGTGAGGGGCAAGTTTTTTACTCAGAGAGTCGTGGATGCCTAGAATGTGCTGTCTGGTTTGCTGGAAGTGGCAAATACATTAGAGGCTTTTAAGAGATGTTTGGATACATGGATGTGGGGAAGGTGGAGAGATATGGGCATGGTGTAGGTAGGAGGGATTAGTGTTTGGGTGTTTTTGATTTGTTTTTTAGCTGGGTCAGCACAATTCTGTGGGCTGAATGGCCTGTCCCTGTGCTGTACTGCTCTATGTCCCATGTTCCATGATCCACAATAATTTGTTAACTTTAGTCAGATGCCCCTCCTCATAGTACCACATTATCTCTCAATGTACAAGTCTGATGCTGAATTGATGGCAGGTGGGGGGGAGCCGTGAAAGGGAAGTCCAACTGACTGCTGAGATACTTAGCTGATTTGTGGTGACAAAGTGTGGTTGTAGTTCGACAACCACACTCACCTCAACTCTGGACTGATTCTATAAGCTATAGACTCACCTTAAAGACTCTAAAACTCACGTTGTCAGTTGTATTTATTTACTTATTTATTAAATATTATTGCTATTATTGTATTTTCATTTTTTTCTCAGCTCAAGCTGATAAAACTTAAGGTGCAGATGTAGCCAAGCACACTCATTTCTCAATTGCTAGGAAGCTTCAGGATATTCTTGTTGTGTTTAGTATTGTGACTTTCTGGAGATTTATATACATATTGCTATTCTTTAATGCTATTGTGTAGTGACTTTGGGATGAGACCAGATGTAGATATTACTATTAGGACAATGTATACCCCGTTCATGTTCCATAGTCTTTCAATTTCTTCTTTTAATTCAGTTGATTTCTGTATGCTATGTGTGTTTGGAATGGCTATATCTTTTATGTATGTTCTTGCTTGTTTATTCTGTATTTGGATGGTTATTATGGATTGTCCTATCTGTTATAATGGATCAGTCATGATATAATTTGTATGACTCTGATTCTAAAACTGGATCAGGCTTGTACTTATCATAAGGAATAATGCCTTTTCTGAGTTCGTATTTCAAGACAAGATTTTGGTGAATGATATTTGCCACGTGATTGTGCGTGTGTAAGTAATCAGATTGAGTTAAACTCCTGCAGGATCCTGTAATGTGTTGGATTGTTTCTAGTTTCTCTTGGCACTTTCAGCATTTATCATCTTGAATTTGTTGGCCTTTTATTGAGTAATTTTGATAATATTTTGTATTAACCATCTGGTCCTGATATTACCACAAGAAACCCCTCTGTTTCTGAGAAGAGTTCTCCAACTCAAAGTCATGCGTTCAACACTTCCTTGGCAACATCTAGTCAGCTCAGATTTTCTATAGTGATAATTTATTCACGTTTCTGGATTGTGCTTTAATTTCAGGTTAGTGGTGTGTACATCTTATTAGAATTGCATATGCTTGCATGGAGTGCTTAATCCTGTTTTTGTTAATGAAAATATATCCTTAGAAGTTTTGTCTGATTGTTGTGTACATTTTTTATATCTGTTATTCCTCTTCCTCCTTTTGTCTGAGGTGGTGTTAATCTTAGTGCATTCAACTGTACATAGTGTTTTCTAATATTTGTCATTTCAATTCTTATTTTTCTTAGTAAATTTTCCAGATTGCATTCAGACTAAGATATCATGCCAAAAGAATACATTAATAAGCCGGCCGGTGGTGCAGTGGCATCAGCACTGGACTTCGAGGCTAACGGTCCTGGGTTTGAATCTGCCCAGCTCCTTGCACACTTTCCATCCATGCTGGGTTGAGCATTGAGCTCGCAGCTTAATCTTGTAAAAACAGCCACGTGCTAAGGAAACAGCAAAAACCACAAGGCGCAAAAAGGAACAAAAACAATACGTTAATATGGGTATAGTGAAAGTGTTTATTTTTACTATAGAGCTGTTTGACAGGTTTTCTTAAGCCTTGAAGTAAATTCTGTCAAAAGTTTTCCTTTTATCACAGCATAATCCGTTTTCTTTGCATGTTGATATCCCGAATACTTATTTGTTTCATATTCATCCATTGGTTGTATTGTATCCTGCTACTCTGTTTTACATTCTACTAGTTCTGTTGCACCTTTCTTTACGTTTAATCTTCTGTACTTACTTAGTCCAAAGTTCATGTTCATATTTTTTTAAAAATAGTTCTACTATTTGAATTAATTGCTTTAGTTTTACTGATGAAGGAGCGCATAATTTCAAGCAACCATATATAGGTGTGTCAAGTTATAATTTGCTTGGCTGCTTCTGATTTGATATCGAATTTTCATCAGATACGGGAAATTAGAGAGCGGGTTTAAAGCTAGACGAAATCATAGTGGGCTTAGAGAGTCACGCTGAAAAATGCCTCATTTACTGGGTGTTCTTGGTCTTATCACAAAATATTAAAACCCAACCGGTAAGTCTGTTTCAAATTGATTGGAGTACTTGCACTGCTGCAAAACAAAATCATCTCTTTGTGCTTGGACCTTAGCTGCACATTCACGAAGATGATGGATGCCCTGAGTCACTGAATCCTCTTGGGTGATTTCAAACACCTTAATTGCCACCTGCAATTAATTGCCAATTACATGCCGTCTATGACATCCGCCAATCGCGGGGAAGCAGTCCGGACGCAGAGTTGTGAAAAATATGGATGCATTTACCTAGCCTGGCAAAGAAGTCTTCATGCTAGCATGAAGCATTTGTGGCCTGCTGATTGTGAGTCCCTGCAAGCATCTCTTTCGCAGCTCAGGGAGGATCCACAGCTAAGGGAGCTAACATCAGTGAAGGCTTTAATAATGCCCAAGAAAACAGCAGCACCAGTTTGCAAAGGTAAGCCTTGACTTAATGCAGAAGGCCGAATCGGCTGGGGTGCTGGTGTTTTGGAAACATTGAAGTTGATTCTCTGTCTGTGCACCCTTGAGGAGAACTTCTGCCAGCACACTCACTGCTGACCCACTCCAGCTGTAAAGGTGGCTGGTCTGATGCAGATTCCCACACACAAGATCAGCGAAAGCAATCCGGGATGAATCTCTCTGCACAGAGCTCTAAGTCAAAAGCTATTGTGTATCTACAATCCTTTAAAGATGTCAAATTAACTTCAAGTTCGCAAGTCTTTTCCGTAGTTGCTAACTTAGCATGAGTACTTTGAACAAAGCCGTTCATGCAAATAATCAAGAAAACAGCCGTAATATCTCTTCATCAACCAACACATTAACTCTGTCGTGTTTGAATCTGTTTGAAGCTTTTTGATTTTGATTTTGCTGGCAAGTTCCAGGAGACCCAAGAAACCTATCTACCCATAATTACATCAGAATAATCTTGAATAGTGATAATGGTGATCTTAGCATTGTGAAATAGTCAATCTGAGGAACCTTGCAGCCTAACACTATAAATTTAGGAGTACAGCAACATTATGGATTAATAATCTGAGAAAGGGAGTTTGAATCCAACTACAGCTGTTAGGGAATTCAAATTTAGTTGATTAGATACGATTCCAAAACTAAAAAGCTGGTATTAGAAATGGTGACCATGGAGTTACCTGATTATTATAAAAACTTGCCTGGTGCTTTAGAAAATTAATTCAGTTAGACTTAACCAGCCTGGCCTCCATGTAAGTGACTCTAAAATGGTCTCTTAAATCTGGATATTTAGCTATTATCTCAGATTGAAGGTTAAGTAGTGATGGACAATAATTTATGATCTTGTACCTACCATTAAGGTAACTTGGTTGGCATGGATGAGTTTGGTC
Organism: Mobula hypostoma; assembly: GCF_963921235.1. NCBI lineage: Eukaryota > Metazoa > Chordata > Chondrichthyes > Myliobatiformes > Myliobatidae > Mobula > Mobula hypostoma. The sequence continues at coordinate 55,425,601 of NC_086107.1, forward strand.
AAAGGGCTTGTTTTCCATGCTGCATGGCTCCATCTCTCTAATATTAATTTATTTTCAGAACAGGTTTAAGGGGATGAATGGACTACTCCTACGGGGAACAAGAACATTTGTAAGAAATTGTAACTGAAAACACGATGAAGTCTGCAGATGCTGAAAACCCAAGCTAAACACATAAAATGCTGGAGGAACTCAGCAGGCCAGGCAACATCAATGGAAAAGAATAAAGAGTGACTGCTGACCCAGGTCCAAACGCCTCTGATTAGGGCTGTTTGTGCTGATTTAGAGGCTGAACGCACCTATTTGGCTGCTGACCATCTTTGTTGGGAGTCATCTCTGACCCCCTCCACATTCACCTCGGTGCTTCAATCTTCCTCACTGCTTCTAGATGGAGTTGTTCATGACCCCACACTCACCTCTGGTCTCTTCTATGATTCATAGTTGGAGTGGCTTTTGTTGGAGTGGACAGTGTTAGAGTGGTTACTTCAGGCTTAAGCTCTTTGAGGCTAAGGGGTATCATGAGTGGGAGAAGGCGAAAAGCTGAAGGTAGATTTCTTCCCCCCAGTTTATTTATTGTTTTCTTTCTTTATATTTGCACAGTAGGAACAGTAAGGATGCCAGTCAGGATAGTTGAATGCTCCTCTTGAGGGATGTGGGAAGGCAGGGAGACCTCCAGTGTCCCTACAAGAAGTGCATCCAGCTGCAGCTTCTAACAATCCATGTTAAGGAGTTGGAACTGGAATTGGATGAACTCTGGATCATTCGGGAGATTGTGGGGTGATAGGTAGAACATACAGAGAGATAGTTACACTCAAGGTGCAGGACACAGGAAACTGGGTGACAGTCAAGAAGGGGAAGTGGGTTAGACAGCCAGTGCAGAGTATCCTGCGGCCACCCCCCTCAGCAACAGGTATATCACTTTGGATACTGTTGGGGGTGGGGTAGATGAAAGTCACAGTAGTCAGGGCTTTGACACTGTGTCTAGCTCTGTGATTCAGATGGGAAGGGGGGAAGAGGTGAGCTGTGGTGATAGGGGATTCATTAGTTAGGGGAAGAGAAATGAGGCTCTGTGGATGAGAACGAGATTCCCAACTGGTAAGTTGCCTCCGGAAGTGCCAGTGTTTAGGACATCCCAGATCAAGTCCTTAGCATTCACAAGTGGGCAGGTGAGCAACCAGAGCTCGTGCTGCATGTAGGTACCAATGAAATGGGTAGGAAGAGTGATGAGGGTCTGCAATGTGAGTTCAGGGAATTGGGTGCTGTTAACAGGCAGGACCTCCGGGATTGTGATCTCAGGATAGCTACCCATGCCATGTACTAGCGAGGCCAGAAATAGGAAGATCATACAGTTTAATATTTGACTAAGGGGTTGGAATAGGAGGAAGGGTGTCAGATTTATAGATCATTGGGCTCTTTTCCAGGGAAGGTGGACCTGTACAGAAGAGGCAGTTTCCACCTGAACAGGAGGGAGACTAATGTCCGAGCAAGAAGGTTTGCTAGTGTTGAATGGGGGGTGGGGGAGTTAAACTAGAGTTGCAGGAGGTTGGGAACCAGAGTGCCAGGACAGATTATGGAGTGATTATGGAGACAGATGTTGTAAAAATCCCAGACAAAGTCAAGAGTCAAAATATTGAGCATGTTGCCACTAATGTTCTGAGATTCATATATTTCAATGCAAGAAGTACTGTAGGAAAGACAGATGAGCTCAGGGCATGGATCAACACATGGAATTATGATATTGTAGCCATAGGTGAGACTTGTTTGCGGGAGGGGCAAGACTGGCAGTTCAATGTTCTAGGGTTCCATTGTTTTAGACGTGACAGAGCGGGAGGGATTAAAGAGGGAGGGGCTGCTTTACTAGTCAGGGAAAATGTCACGGCGGTACTCATTCAGGACAGAGAGGAGAACTTGTTCACTGAGGCATTAAGTGTGGAACTGAGAAATAAGAAAGGTATAATCACATTAATAGGGCTAAATTATAGACCACCCAACAGTCCATGGGATTTAGAGGAACAGATTTGTGGAGAGATCACAGACTGTTGCAAAAAACATAAGGTTGTTATAGATGGAGATTTTAACTTTCCACGTATTACCGGGACTCCCGTACTGTAAAAGGACTAGATGGGATAGAGTCTGTCAAATGTGTTAAGGAAAATTTCCTTAATCAGTACATAGAAGTCCCAATGGAAGAGTCTGCGATACTTGATCTGCCATTAGGGAATGAGACGGGGCAGGTGACAAAAGTTTGTGTAGGGGAACATTATGCATCTAGTGATCATAATGCCATTAGTTTCAAAGTAAATATGCAAAAAGATAGGTCCAGTCTGTAGGTTGAGATTTTAAATTGGAGAAAGGCCAATTTTGGTGGTATCAGAAAGGATCTGTCAAGTGGGGATTGGGACAGGCTGTTTTCTGGCAAAGGTGTACTTGATAAATGAGAGCTCTTCAAAAGTGAAATTTTGATGGTACAAAGCTTGTTTGTGCCTGTCAGGATAAAAGGTAACAATATCAGGTTTAGGGAACTTTGGTTTTCAAGAGATATTGAGACTCTGGTTAAGGGAAAAAAAGGGTGCAGAGTAGGTATAGGCAGGTAGAAACAAATAAGGTACTTTTGGAGTATCAGAAATGCAAAAGTACACAAGAAAGAAATCATGAGGGCTAAAAGAAGGCATGAGGCTGTTCTAGCGGACAAGGTGAAGGAGAACCCTGAAGGCACCTACAGACGTGTTAAGAGTAAAATTGGTCCTCTGGAAGATCAGAATGGTAATCTATGTGTGGAGCCAAAAGAGATGGGGGAGATTTTAAATGGATTTTTTGTTTGCATCTGTATTTACTCAAGAAATGGACACAGAATTTATAGAAGTGAGGGAACGCACAGCAAGGTCGTGGGCCCTATATAGATTACAGGGGAGGAGGTGTTTGCTGTCTTGAGGCAAATTAAGGTGGAAAAATCTCCGGGGCCTGACATGGTGTTCCCTCAAACCCTGTGGTGGGTGGGGGGGGGGGCAAGTGCAGAAATTGCCGGGACGATAGCAGAGATATTTATCCCATACTTAGTGACAGGTGAGGTACCGCGAGATTGGAGGATAATTAATGCTGTTCCACGTTTTAAGAATAAACAAGAAATTATAGGCCAGTAAGCCTGACATCAGAAGTGAGATAGTTATTGGAAGGTATTCTAAGGGACTGGATATATGAGTATTTGGATAGACAAGGACTGATTAGGGTTGTCAACTTGGCTTTGTGCGTGGTAGGTCATGTCTAACCATTCTTGTAGGGTTTTTCGAGAAAGTTATCTGGAAAGTTGATGAAGACAAGGCAGTGGAAGTTGCCTACATGGACTTTAGCAAGGCATTTGGCAAGGTCCCTCATGGGAGGTTGGTCAAGAAGTTTCAGTTGCTCAGCATTCAAGATGAAGTAGTAAATTGGATTGGACATTAGCTTTGTGGGAGAAGCCAGAGAGTGGTAGTAGATGGTTTCCTCTCTGACTGAAGGCCTGTGACTAGTGGAGTGCCACAGGGGTCATTGCTGGGTCCGTTGTTGTTTATCATCGATATCTATGATCTGGATGATAAAATGGGCTGAAAAATGGCAGATGGAACTTAATGCAGACAAGTGTGAGGTGTTGCACTTTGGTGGGACCAGGCAGGGTAGGTCTTACACAGTGAACAGCAGGGCACTGAGAAGTGTGGTAGAACAAAGGGATCTGGGAAGACAGGCGCATCATTCATTGAAAGGGTGCAGGTGGATAAGGTCAAAAAGAATGCTTTTGGCACATTGGCCTTGATAAATCAAAGTACTGAGTACAGGAGATGGGATGTTATGTTGAATAACAATTTGTATAAGTCGGTGATGAAGCCTGATTTGGAGCATGTGAGCAGGTTTGGTCACGTACCTACAGGAAAGAGGTAAATAAAGTTGAAAGAGTACAGAGAAAATCTACAAGGGTGTTACCGTGACTGGAGGACCTGATTTATAAGATAAGATTGAATAGGTTTGGACTTTATTCCTTGGAACATAAAAGATTGAGGGGCAATTTGACAGAGGTATACAAAATTAGGAGGGTATACATAGAGTAAATGCAAGCAGGATTTTTCCACTGAGGTTGGGTGAGTCTATAACCAGAGGCATGGGTTAAGGGTGAAAGGTGAGAAGTTTGAGGGGAAAATGAGAGAAAATGTCTTCACTCGGAGGGTTGTAAGAGAGTGGAATGAGCAGCCAGTGCAAGTAGTGCATGCAAGGTCGATTTCAGCATTTGAGAGAGGTTTGGATACATGGATGGCAGGGGTATGGTGGGTTATGGTCTGGGTGCTGGTCGAAGTGACTAGGCATTTTAAATGGTTTGGCATTGATTAGATGAGCTGAAGGACTTTCGTCTGTGCTGAACGTTTCTATGACTCTGTGACCTACTCCAGGAGTAGTATACTTCAACCAGTTAATCTACCAGCCATTGTTAGTTTGGGACATGGGAGGAAACCTGAACATTCTGGGGAAGCCTATACTATCACAGGGATAACATGCAAACTCCACAAGGACAGCACTAGAGATTAGGACTGAGCCCAGCTGTCTGATGCTGCAAGGCCACTGGCTCTAAAAAACTGTTCCACTGTGTTACCTTGCTCCTCACCTCTTCTCTTCCTGCATGATATTCACATTGCCTTTTAACTCCTTCCTTTCTCTACTAATGGAAAACTAATGCTATGGCAGCTGAACTGAAGCTGTTTGTTGAGGAGATTGTTAAAAAATCAAAGATGCTGCCCATAAACAGCCTTGCTGTAGCTGTAGCAAACTAAACCGACTCCTGTTACTATATTTACTCACTGTAGCAGTAATGCTTGACAAGGGTAAGGATGAATTGTCAGGAGAATGAAAGTGATCTGCCACTTCCTAATCTCATTTCCATAGCCACACTGCCTGTGGAGCTCAGACTGTGCACTGGAGAGGCAAAGACAGGGGGTGAAAGAGAAGAGGGAAGCAGAAAGCAGTTGGTAAAGCCAAGCACTGGAGGGTGAAAGGGTTAAAAGAAAAGGAAAAGGGAGGGAGTGAAAGAACTCAGAATATGGGAGGGAGGGGTGGTCTTGGGCAGAAAGTGGGAGAAGAATATGGTGTGGGGACAATGATGGAGGGATAGGGAAAGACAGACCAACTCAAAGGCAAAAGAAAGGCAAGAATGAACAGATTTGTGTAAAGGAGTTTGGAAATGCAGAGGTGAAGGCTTGGATTGGGAAGTGAATAGTTTTTAACCGTAGACCCATCCAACGATGTATCCATTTTTAGATTAATTTTTGAAGATAGAAGCAGGAAGTGGGACAGGAAGATGTTGAGAATGAAGGAGAAGGGCATGAAGAAATAAAATGTATGGGTATATAAATAGTTGGATGGCGGTGTGGAGATGCATCTTTACCAAAGGAGGTGTAAGGTGCTCTTTGCCTCCGCTAGCCTGCAGGGCACCCTTGGGCAAGGTGTAGTGCCTGCTTAGTCCCCTGATCAGGGTGACATGAAGCCATGGGAGCAGGTGGTGCGTTTCACAGGTCCTGGTTATGTGACCACTGATGCCAGGCAGACAATCTCTGAAGATTATTGATAATGCCTGGGTTCACCAAACTTGTAAGAGTGGCACTGCCCAAAAGATAGCAATGGCAAATCACTTTGGTCTGGTTAAGTACAATTAAGTACATATACAAGTTTGCTGATGACACCACTGTTGTGGGTTGTATCAAAGATGGTGATGAATCAGCATACAGGAGGGAGCTTGAAAATCTGGCTGAGTGGTGTCATAATAACAACCTCTCACTCAATATCAGCAAGACAAAGGAACTGATTGTAGACTTCAGGAGAGGAAAACCAGAGGTCCATGAGCCAGTACTTACCGGAGGATCAGAGGTGGAGAGGGTCAGTAACTTTAAATTCCTCAGTGTCACTATCTCAGAGGACCTGTCCTGGACCATCATATAAATATTATTTCAAAGGAAACATGACGGTGCCTCTACATCTTCAGGAGTCTGTGGAGGTTTGGCATGTCATCGAACTTCTATAGCTGTGTGGTGGAAAGTGTGCTGACTGGCTGCATTACAGCCTGGTATGGGAACACCAGTGCTTTTGAGCAGGAAAGATTGAGTAGAACCGGATTTGATCAGGGACGTCGAGGTGAAGGAGCCATTAGGAGGTAGTGACCATAATATGATAAGTTTAAATCTACAATTTGAGGGGGAGAAGGGAAACTCGGAAGTGTCAGTATTACAGTTGAACAAAGGGAACTATGGTGCTATGAGGGAGGAGCTGGCCAAAGTTCAACGGAACAATACCCTAGCAGGGATGACAGTGGAACAGCAATGGCAAGTGTTTCTGGGAATAATGCAGAAGGTGCAGGATCAGTTCATTCCAAAGAAGAAGAAAGATCCTAAGGGGAGTAAGAGGAGGCCGTGGCTGACAAGGGAAGTAATGGACAGTATAAAAATAAAAGAGAAGAAGTATAACATTGCAAAGATAAGTGGGAAGCCGAAGGATTGGGAAACTTTTAAAGAGCAACAGAAGGTAACTAAAAAGGCAATATGTGGAGAAAAAATGAGGTACGAAGGTAAACTAGCCAAGAATATAAAGGAGGATAGTAAAAGCTTCTTTAGGTATGTGAAAAGGGAAAAATTAGTTAAGACCAAAACTGGGCCCTTGAAGACAGAAGCAGATGAATTTATTATGGGGAACAAGGAAATGGCAGACGAGTTGAACAGGTACTTTGGATCTGTCTTCACTAGGGAAGACACAAACAACCTTCCAGATGTAATAGTGGCCAAAAGACCTAGGGTAATGGATGAATTAAAGGGAATTTATATTAGGCAGGAAATGGTGTTGGATAGACTGTAGGGCCTGAAGGCTGATAAGTCCCTGGGACCTGATGGTCTGCATCCCAGGGTACTTAAGGAGGTGGCTTTAGAAATCGTGGACACATTGGTAATCATTTTCCAATGTTCTATAGATTCAGGATCAGTTCCTGTGGAATGGAGGGTGGCTAATGTTGTCCCTCTCTTCAAGAAGGGAGGAAGAGAGAAAACAGGGAACTATAGACCAGTTAGCCTGACGTCGGTGGTGCGAAAGATGCTGGAGTCAATTATAAAAGATGAAATTACGACACATCTGGACAGTAGTACAGGATTGGTCCAGGTCAGCATGGATTTACGAAGGGGAAATCGTGCTTGACTAATCTTCTGGAATTTTTTGAGGATGTAACTATGGAAATGGACAAGGGAGAGCCAGTGGATGTAGTGTATCTGGACTTTCAGAAAGCCTTTGATAAAGTCCCATATAGGAGATTAGTGGGCAAAATTAGGGCACATGGTATTGGGGGAAGAGTACTGACATGGATTGAAAATTGGCTGGCTGACAGAAAACAAAGAGTAGCGATTAACGGGTCCCTTTATGAATGCAGGCGGTGACCAGTGGAGTACCGCGGGGTTTAGTGCTGGGACCGCAGCTGTTTACAAGATATATTAATGATTTAGATGAGGGAATTAAAAGTAACATTAGCAAATTTGCAGATGACACAAAGCTGGGTGGCAGTGTGAAATGTGAGGAGGATGTTATGAGAATGCAGGGTGACTTGGACAGGCTGGGTGAGTGGGCAGATGCATGACAGATGCAGTTTAATGTAGATAAATGTGAGGTTATCCACTTTGGTGGTAAGAACGGGAAGGCAGATTATTATCTAAATGGAGTCAAGTTAGGAAAAGGGGAAACACAACGACATCTAGGTGTTCTTGTACATCAGTCACTGAAAGCAAGCATGCAAGTACAGCAGGCAGTGAAAAAAGGCTAATAGCATGCTGGCTTCATAACAAGGGGAATTGAGTATAAGAGCGAAGAGGTCCTTCTGCAGTTGTACAGGGCCCTAGTGAGACCACACCTGGAGTACTGTGTGCAGTTTTGGTCTCCAAATTTGAAGAAGGACATTCTTGCTATTGAGGGAGTGTAGCGTAGGTTCACAAGGTTAATTCCTGGGATGGCGGGACTGTCATATGTCGAAAGATTGGAGCGAATGGGCTTGTATACTCTGGAATTTAGAAGGCTGAGAGGGGAACTTATTGAAACATATAAGATTATTAAGGGATTTGACACGCTACAGGCAGGAAGCATGTTCCCACTGATGGGTGAGTCCAGAACCAGAGGCCACAGTTTAAGAATTAGTGGTAGGCCATTTAGAACGGAGTTAAGGAAAAACTTTTTCACCCAGAGAGTGGTGGATATATGGAATGCTCTGTCCCAGAAGGCGTGGAGGCCAAGTCTCAAAAAAGAGATGGATAGAGCTCTTAAAGATAGTGGAATCAAAGGTTACGGGGATAAGGGAGGAAATGGATACTGATAGTGGATGATCAGCCATGATCACAGTGAATGGCGGTGCTGGCTCAAAGGGCCGAATGGCCTACTCCTGCACCTATTGTCTATTGCCTATTGAAAATCCTACAAAAGGTAGTGGCTCAGTATATCATGGGTAAAACCTTCCCAACCATTGAGCACATCTACATGAAACATTGCCGTAGAAGAAAACATAGAAACATAGAAACATAGAAAATAGGTGCAGGAGTAGGCCATTCGGCCCTTCGAGCCTGCACCACCATTTATTATGATCATGGCTGATCATCCAACTCAGGACCCCGCCCCAGCCTTCCCTCCATACCCCCTGATCCCCGTAGCCACAAGGGCCATATCTAACTACCTCTTAAATATAGCCAATGAACTGGCCTCAACTGTTTCCTGTGGCAGAGAATTCCACAGATTCACCACTCTCTGTGTGAAGAAATTTTTCCTAATCTCAGTCCTAAAGGGCTTCACCCTTATCCTCAAACTGTGACCCCTCGTTCTGGACTTCCCCAACATCGGGAACAATCCCCCTGCATCTAGCCTGTCCAATCCCTTTAGGATTTTATACGTTTCAATCAGATCCCCCCTCAATCTTCTAAATTTCAACGAGTACAAGCCTAATTCATCCAGTCTTTCTTCATATGAAAGTCCTGCCATCCCAGGAATCAATCTGGTGAACCTTCTTTGTACTCCCTCTATGGCAAGGATGTCTTTCCTCAGATTAGGGGACCAAAACTGCACACAATACTCCAGGTGTGGTCTCACCAAGGCCTTGTACAACTGCAGTAGTACCTCCCTGCTCCTGTACTCGAATCCTCTCACTATAAATGCCAGCATACCATTTGCCTTTTTCACCGTCTGCTGTACCTGCATGCCCACTTTCAATGACTGGTGTATAATGACACCCAGGTCTCGTTGCACCTCCCCTTTTCCTAATCGGCCACCATTCAGATAATAATCTGTTTTCCTATTTTTGCCACCAAAGTGGATAACTTCACATTTATCCACATTAATTGCATCTGCCATGAATTTGCCCACTCACCCAACCTATACAAGTCACCCTGCATCCTCTTAGCATCCTCCTCACAGCTAACACTGCTGCCCAGCTTCGTGTCATCCGCAAACTTGGAGATGCTGCATTTAATTCCCCCATCCAAGTCGTTAATATATATTATAAACAACTGGGGTCCCAGCACAGAGCCTTGCGGTACCCCACTAGTCACTGCCTGCCATTCTGAAAAGGTCCCGTTTATTCCCACTCTTTGCTTCCTGTCTGCTAACCAATTCTCTATCCACATCAATACCTTATCCCCAATACCGTGTGCTTTAAGTTTGCACACTAATCTCCTGTGTGGGACCTTGTCAAAAGCCTTTTGAAAATCCAAATATACCACATCCACTGGTTCTCCCCTATCCACTCTACTAGTTACATCCTCAAAAAATTCTATGAGATTCGTCAGACATGATTTTCCTTTCACAAATCCATGCTGACTTTGTCCGATCATTTCACCGCTTTCCAAATGTGCTGTTATCACATCTTTGATAACTGACTCCAGCAGTTTCCCCACTACCGACGTTAGGCTAACCAGTCTATAATTCCCTGGTTTCTCTCTCCCTCCTTTTTTAAAAAGTGGGCTTACATTAGCCACCCTCCAATCCTCAAGAACTAAACTAGAATCTAACGAGTTTTGAAAAATTATCACTAATGCATCCACTATTTCTTGGGCTACTTCCTTAAGCACTCTGGGATGCAGACCATCTGGCCCTGGGGATTTATCTGCCTTTAATCCCTTCAATTTACCTAACACCACTTCCCTACTAACATGTATTTCCCTCAGTTCCTCCATCTCACTGGACCTTCTGTCCCCTACTATTTCTGGAAGATTATTTATGTCCTCCTTAGTGAAGACAGAACCAAAGTAGTTATTCAATTGGTCTGCCATGTCCTTGCTCCCCATAATCAATTCACCTGTTTCTGTCTGTAGGGAACCTACATTTGTCTTTACCAGTCTTTTCCTTTTTACAGCATCAATTATCATAGATCCTCACCACCCAGGCCATGCTCTTTTCTTACTGCTGCCATCAGGTGCCTCAGGAATCGCACCTCCAGTTTCAAGAACAGTTACTACCCCTCAACCATCAGGCTCTTGAACAAAAGGAGATAACTACACTCATTTAAGGGCATTTAAGGACTCTGTATATTGTTATCTCATGCTTGTTATTTATTGCTATTTATTTATATCTGCATTTGCACATTTTTTTTTTACAGTTTATAGTTCCTGATGTTTACAGTCACTGTTCTATAGATTTGTTAATATGCCTGCAACAAAAGAACCTCAGAGTTGTGTGTGGTGACAATTATGTATTCTGATAATAATTTTAGAAAAATTTGCCAAAAACAATCATGGCCAAAGACCATGATCACCTACGTCATACAGCACGGCTCATGATGCTGATGACATAAGTAGAGAAAGGAAAGAAAAATATTGATTTTGGAGTGGGTGCAAGGTGGGGGAAAGGACTATAAAGAACTTTGATGAGTAGGTGGAATAGAGTGAATACAAAAAGGGATAGTCCTGAAAGATAAAGCTGGAACAAAAATGGAAAAGAGGAAGTCCCATGGCAAAAGAATGGAAAGAGTCAAAGAGAGAAAAGCAAAACTCTACATTTCTCTTCTCTTCTTCCAGTTAGTCCTGACAAAGGTTCTCGGACTGAAACGTCGACTGTGCTTCTTCCTAGAGATGCTGCCTGGCCTGCTGCATTCACCAGCATTTTTTGTGTGTGTATAACCTACGTTTATACATAGGTTAGTTCTTTACATAAGGATAGAGAAAGCAGAAATGATTTGGGCTTTCAAGGGGAAACTCGATAATCACGAGGAAAAGTAATTTGCAGATAACTGGGGAAAAAGCAGGTGACTGCTCTAATAAGCACACTTAAAGGCATTTTCACTGTCTTGGTGAGTCTATAATGCAATTTTATTTCCAATTACCAACATGTAGAAAATACATTCCATGAGTACTTGTGTTTCTGCTGAGTCACTTTGGGCTCTGCATTTTTCTTGACCATAACAACAATTCATATATATCAATAGGCCTAACTAGATTATATAATTCAATCTAAGATCTTTATTAGATAGACAGAGAAAAGTAGAGGAAGGGAAAGGTGTCATAAAGAAGATGAAGAGACTGGAAAAATGTCAGGATTAGCTATAAATAAACATGAACCATGTTAGTTTATATTTAGTCTAGTACCAAGTCTCCCCTGTATTGAATAGGCACTGGCCTTAGCATATGGTTGCAGTTGCTTTGGGGTGCAAAATCAATCCTGAAATACATCAGCTCCTATGCACATAAAGCAACCTTCAATCACATGCTTCCATGCACAAGATGAACTCTGTGTGTTTAATGCAGTGATATCAATCAGTGTTCGAGGCACATGATGGTGCAGCTGCAGTATTACAACAGTGTGAGCAAATGACAGTAAAGAGCCCTAATACAATAAAGAGAAGCAAGCTGAGCTGAGTTCTCCTTAAAGAGACAGAAGATGAGGAGTTCACCAATTTCAAATTCAGATCCGATGCGACAGGGCGTCACATGTTACAAGCGAAGCTCTCCATAATTCTTGGAGGCTGTCCCCCAACCTGTTCTGATTTAATTATTTATGTATTTCTTTAGAGAAACATTGGATTTAATTCTCAATACACTAAATGGACTGGACTGCTGATTTGGAGAAGGCAGAAGGTGGGGGCTCTTTGTTTCATGATAAACCTTTTCTGTTGCTTGTATGCAGCAGTCCAGTCCACACTCTCGTTCCCTTAACCTGGAACATCTGATGATTTAGTGTCGACCATTCTACTTACCAAAAGAGTTCTCCTCCATGATCCTGACCGCAGTTTACATACTATCAAAGGCAGATGTTAAGCAAGCACTCAATGTATTGCATGCCCTGATTAGCAAACATAAAACAGCCTACCTTGATGCTTTTCAAATCATTGCCAAAAACTTCAATCAGGCTTGCTTGAAAGAATCTCTTCCTGATTATCATCAACATATCATCTGCAGCACCAGGGGTCTCAACACACTTCACCACTGATACACTGAGATTAGGAATGCCTACTGTTCTGTGTCTAGACTGCATTTCAGGAAATCTGATCACTTAGCTGTCTGCATCCTACCTGCACATAGGCAGAAGCTGAAGAGCAAGGTTCCAGAGACAGGACAACAAAGAGGTGAGCGTGGGAGGTTGAGGAGTGGCTACGGGATTGCTTCCAGTTGATAGACTGGGCCATGTTCAAAGACTCATCAGAGGATCTGAACGAATATACTATGGTTGTTGCAGACTTTATAAAAACAGTCATAGGTGAGTCTGTCCCCACAAAATCATTCAGAGTCTTACCCAACCAGAAGCCCTGGATGAACCATAAGATCCGCAATTTGCTGAGGGCCAGATCAGTGGTATTCAGGTCTGGTGACCAAGTTAAATACAAACGGTCCAGGTACGATCTCATATGCAAAGTGGCAATTCCAGACCAAACTTGAATCACTGAAGAATGCTCGACAGCTGTGCTAGAGCGTGAATGCTATCACCACCTAAAAAGTGAAACCAAGCGACATAGATGACAACAAGGCTTCATTCTCAGATGAGCTCAATGTCTTTTATGCTCGCTTTGGACATCAAAACAGGGAGGTACTTTCATGAACTACCACAACCCAAAATGACCCTGTGATTTTAGTCTCTGAGGCTGACATGAGAGTATCCTTCACGAGGGTGAACCGACAGAAAGCCCAGACGAGGTACCTAGTCAAGCATTAAAGACCTGTGCTGATCAGCTGACTGAAGTGTTTGCCAATATCTAACTCTCATTTCAGCAGTCTGAGGTACAGAACTGCTTCAAGCAAGTGTCGGTTATACCGGTGCCTGAGAAGAATGTGGAATCCTGCCTCAATGCCTATCACTGTGATGAAGTATTTTGAGAGTTTGGTGATGAAACATATCAACTCTTGCCTGAGAGGTGACTTGAATCCATTTTATTTTGCCTACCAGAGCAACAGGCTCACAGCAGATGCCTTCTCACTGGCTCATCACTTAACCCTGGAACATCTGGACAGAAAAGATGCATACATCAGGATGCTCTTTATTGACTACAGCTCTGCATTAAATACTATCATCCCCTCAAACTAATCAATATGTTTCAAGTCCTTGGCCTCAATACCTCCTTGTGCAACTGGATCCTCAATTTCTTCACTTGCAGACCCCAGTCAGCTCAGATTGGCAACAACATCTCCTTCGCGATCTCCCTTGGCATAGGAGCACCACAACGCTATGTGCTTAGCCCGCTGCTTTACTTGCTTTATACTTAAGAATGTGAGGATAAGGACAGTTCCAATGCCACATTCAAGTTTGCCAACAACACCACTGTTGTTGGCCAAATCATAGGTGGTGATGAATCAGCATATCGGAGGTAAGTCTGGCTGAGTGGTTCCACAACAACAACCTCTTACTCAATGTCAGCAAGACCAAAGAGATGATTACTGACTTCAGGAGGAGGGAACCATGAGCCTGTCCTCTTTAGGAGATCGGGGAGAGGACTAGCAACTTTAAATTCCTCGGTTTTATCATTTCAGAGGAACAGTCCTGGACCCAGTATGTCAGTGCCATTGCAAAGAAAGTACGGCAAACCTCTACCTTTTTAGAAGTTGTGCAGATTCAGCATGACATCTAAAACTTTGACAAACTTCTAGAGGTATATGGTGGAGAGTATACTGATTGGTTGCATCATGGCCCGGTATGGAAACACCAATGCCCTCGTATGGAAAATCCTACAGAAAGTAGTGGATACAGCCCAGTCCATCATGGGTAAAGCCCTCCCCACCATTGAGCACATCTGTATGGAATGCTATTGAAGGAAAGCTGCATCCATTATCAAGAACCCCCACCACGCAGGTCATGCTCTCTTCTCTCTGCTGCCATCAGGAAGAAGGTACAGGAGCCTCAAGACCCACACCAATGGTTTCAGGAACAGTTACTACTCCTCAACCATCAGGCTCTTGAACCAGAGGGGATAACTTCACTTAACTTCACTCATCCCATCGCTGAACTATTCCCACAACCTATGGACTCATTTCCAAGGACTTTTCATCTCATACCCTCGATATTTATTCATTCATTCATTCATTCTCTTTCTTTTTGCATTTGCAGAGTTTGTTGTTTTTTTTTGCACACTGGTTGTTGTCCATCCTGTACTGTGATTGCCTTCAAGAATATTAATCTAATATGGTAACATGTATGTACTTTGAACATTGAACATTGAGACAGCGCAAAATAGGCCCTCTTGGCCCAATGAGCCATTCCACCCAGCAACCCATTTATTTAACCCTGGCCTAATCACAGGACAATTTACAATGACCAAGTAACTTATTAACTGGTACAGCTTTGGAATGTAGGAGGAAGCTGGAACACCCAGAGGAAACCCATGGAAAAGACCTACAAATCTCCTATGTGTGACATTAGAATCAAATTCTGAACTCCGACATCCCAATCTGTAATAATGTTGTGCTAACATGTTACATAATCTTCTGCCTTGTGGGGTCCAGTCCAGTACTGAGGAATGGAGTGTCCATTTTCTGGTTTCTCCCATCTGCCCTGACATCAGGTTACCTTCATCCATTGCACTGAAGGGTCTCGGCCAGAAATGCTACCTGTCGATTTCCCTCCATACATGGTGCAGGACTTCCGGAGATCCTCCAGCATTTTGTGTGTGTTACTCAAAATTTCCATATCTGCAGAATCACTTGTGTTTATGATGCACCATTTCTAGCTGCTGTTTTAAGATCTTCAGCTGTGAAGGGACACATTGCAGGCAAGTTCCCACTTTGTGCACAATACCACATATTTATGTCTAGTTTGTGACAGACGTTCTGCTAACATGCTAGCATTCTTTTCTGGGTGCTGGAAAGTCACGCCCCTGAGGCCTTGTTTGAAGCCGAAATGGCCCCTCACTTAGCACCATTTTAGTGCCTATTTCTACTACACAATCTTCTGAATTAGCAATCCCCAATCCTAAAGTTTAATATATGGAAGGCTACCAGAAAAGGCTATTCTTTCACTTTGCTTGGGGTTTATGAACTGAAATACTATTGAACAAAATGGGAATATCTGACTGTGTTTATGTTATGGACACCTGTCCAGCGATGTCACTATGGAGTCAAACCCTTCACTTAGTTTTTAAATTACACACACAGAGTTCCAGGTTGTTTGACAGAATTGAATCAAGGAGCTCTGTTGCAGTTTCAGAGTCCTGTGTATTCTGAATCACCTGCCACACTATGTGTTCTAATTTACATCATGTTGGTTCAAAAGTCGTCAAAAGTAAATTAAAGGGTCTAAGTTAGAGTCCAACTGTCTTCTCCTGCATCACACAGAAAATGCTGGAGGAACTCAGCAGGTCAAACAGCATCTATCGAAATGAAAGAAAAACAGTTGACGTTTCAGGCTGAGACCCTTCATCAAGACTGGAAAGGAAAGGAGAAAGATGTCAGAATAAAAAGCTGATGGGAGAAGAAGGAGGGCAAGTTAGATGGTGAGAGGTGGGAAAAGGTAAAAGTCTGGAGAAGAAGGAATCTAATAGGAGAGGAGAGAGGACCATAGGAGAAAGGGAAGAAGGAGGGAGAGGTGATAGACAGGTGAGGAGAAGACATAAGAGATCAGAGTGAGGAATTGAAGAATAGGGAAGGGGGTAATTACCAGAAGTTGGAGGAATTGATGATCATTCCATCAGGTCAGAGGCTACCTAGATGGAATATAAGAGTTGCTCTTCTAACCTGAGAGCGGCCTCATCGGGGCAGAAGAGGAGGCCATGGACTGACATGTCGGAATGGGAATGGGGAAAGGAATTTTTAAATGGTTGGCCATTGGGCAATTCTGCTTTTTGTGGATGGGGCAGGGGTGCTCAACAAGGTGGTCCCCCAATCTATGTTACATCTCATCTATGTTAGATGAGGCCGCATCGGGAGCACTGGATACAGTTGATGACCCCAGCAGATTCACAAGTTGCCTCACCTAGAAAGGGCCCTGAATGGAGGTGAGGGAGGAGGTGAATGGGCAGGCATAGCTCTTCTGTCACTTGCAGGGATAAGTCCCAGGAGGGAAATTAGTGGGGAGGGATGAATGGACAAGAGAATCAAGGAAATCACGAAGTGAGCAATCCCTGCATGAAGCGGAGAGTGGGGGGAGGTAAAGATGTGTTTGGTGGTAAGGTCTCGTTGAATTTGGCAGAAGTTGTGGAGAATGTTGTGTTGGATGTGGAAGCTCATGGCGTGGAAGGTGAGGGAAAAAGGAATTTTACTCCTGTTGAGGGTGTTGACCAGTTCTGCCAGATGGAGGAGGGTGGTGGTGGAAAGGGACTGGTAGGGTCAATTGTCAAGGCATGTTGGCGCTGAGGTGTGGTGGCCGGGGCTGCTGTGTAACTTGCTCCTGGCTATACCCATTAAATTACAGGTAATTGTGAAGACTCGAGATGTGAATCCATCATTATCATTTTAAATGGATAACCTCGGACTTCCTTGCTGGATTTCTTCCGATTCACCACTACACCTATGTTTCCTTTAATAAATATTCCTGGATATTTTTGCAGCTTTGGAATCTCGCAATGTTGTTCTGCTCAAAGAAAACCCCTCAATGAACATACAGCAGAAGGTCCAATGCTTTGCTGGTAAATAATCCTGGCAACCTGGTGCAGGCTTGCTGTACTATGGCCAACTACACAGTATTTGCCAGCCAAACGCATGGAGGTTTGATCAGAAACATATGTGCAAAACAGTTTATCACAGGCACAGAATTACAAAAGATTCTTTGTAAGACCTTAGTGGTTGGAAAATCAGGAAATGCCTATTGATTAAAAAAAGACAATGCCTTTGCTTCCCAGGTGTGTGCAATAAAACTCAGTTCATCCAGAAATTGGACTAGTAGATTTTCTTGATACTATTCCTGTTAATATTCAAGATTGTTTAATGTCATTTCCAGTACACAACTGTAAAGGAGAACAAAATATTGTTACTCTGGATCTGAGGCAAAACAGACAGAAACACAAAAAGATTTTAAAAAAACACAATAATTAACAAAAACACAATAAATATAAATACATAAGATAGCCTGTATACTGTCCATAGATTGATTGTATGTCCATAAATTGATGCTAGGCACAGGAGTGTCTATACATCAGGTGACTCTGACAGGAAATGATAAAGTAGTAGTGGTGGGGAGGTGTGGAGGGGTGGGTTAGCGGGTGGAGGTATTGATCAGCCTTACTGCATGGGGTAAGTAACTGTTTTTGAGTATGGTGTGGATGTTACCTGGCCTTCTCTTTGATGGGAGTGGGACAAACAGTCCATGAGCAGGGTGGATGGGGCCCTTCATGATGTTACTAGCCCTTCTTTGGCACCTTTCTGTTTCTATGTCCTTGATGAAGGGTAGGCAGGTGTTGATGCTGCATTGTAGAGCCTTCCAGTCTGCCGCAGTGCCTTCTGTACCACGCAGTGATGCAGCACGTTTGGGTTCTGTACTGCGCATCTGCAGAAGGGCATGGATACAGATGTGCATACGCCAGCTCTCTTTAGCCTCCTCAGAAAGTTGAGGTATTGATGAGCTTTCCTGATTGTGTAGGCTGTGCTCTGTGACCGTGAGAGATTATGCGTGATGAGCAGTCCCAGGGGTTGCGTCATGAGTGAACTTGATAATGTGATTACACGGGTAATTGGCCATGCGGTCACGCGTGTGAGGAGTGCCGAGCAATGGGCTCAGCACAAAACCCTGGGGGGCACCCACGCTGAGGAGGACGGGCAGAGAGGAGTGGCTGTGCACCCTGATTATCTAAGGTTTGTTGGTTAGGAAGTTGCACAATGGCATCCATAGACTATGGAGTCAGCGTTTACTCACCAAGGTCTGTGGGACAATAGTGTTGAATGCTGAAATGAAACCCAGAAACAGTAATCTGATGAAGGGTGTTGGCCTGAAATGCTGACTGCATACTCTTCCATAGATGCTGCCTGGCCTGCTGAGTTCCTCCAACATTTTGTGTGTGTTGCTCTGGAATTCCAGCATCTGCAGGATTTCTCTTGTTTCTGACATAAATGTCATTTTCTAGGTGTGTCAGGGCCAGGTGCATAACAGATGCTATGCCACTTGTTGTAAAGTGGTTCCATTTGGTAAGCATACCAGTGATGTCTACTGTTGCAGGAATGGAGTTTTTGATCTGTCCCAATACCAGCCATTCAAAGCACTTCATTATGATTGGTGTCAATGCCTCCGGGCAGTAGTCCTTTAGTTCTGAGGGTGTAGAGTTTTTTTGTACAGGGATAATGGCGTCTGTCTTAGCAGCCTGGATGAGTGAAGTGTTGAAGATGTCAGTGGACTGGTGTGCACACTCCTTGGATACTCAGCCTGGGATGTCTTCTGGCTCATCCTCCTTATGGGGACTGATTATCTGCAGGGTCCTTCTCATGCCTGCTGCTGTTACAGATAGTGGCTGCCCATCCGGGAGGGGAGTAGCTTTTTGTGATTAGTGTTGTGTTGCATGCCTCGAAGGGTGCATAAAATTTGTTTAGAGCGTCAGTGAGGGGGATGTCGGTGCCATAGTCAATACTGTTTTCCTTGTGTGGTCAGTAATGCCCTTGATGCCTAGTCATGTACTCCAGGGATTGTTACCAGACAGTTATTCCTGATTTTCCTGTGCCTAGGTTGCCCTTGCCTTCTTGATGCCAAAGTTGACATTTCCTCTGTATGTTCTGAGAGCTGTTCTGTCCCCAGATATGAAGGCAAAGTCCTGGACTTTTAGTGAGGAGTGCCACCTCAGCATTCAGCCAGGACTTCTTGTTGAGCCATGGGATGACCATCCCTGAAGTTTTAACATCATCTACATACTTACAGATGTAGCCAGCGACATGAGCTATGTTCCCCGAGGTCTGTGTCTTCTCCACTTGTGATGGTCTCCTTGAACATCTTCCTGTTAGTCCGTACTGGAATACCGGATCTTATTCCTACACTAAATGTTAATCATATTAATAATTGAATGCATTATTTCATTTTTTAAACATATTGCATTGGAGTATAAGAAATGTTCCAGTGATTTCTGTAAACTCAAAGCAAACATGCTAAACAAGGCCTTAGTGAGTTTAAAGGGAGAGCATGGTGTGGGCTGGATAATGAATCCAAGTATTCCAAACAATCAGATAGCGGATTATCAAATTGTTCAGAATTCCGGGATTCATAATCTAGCAATTATAATCTGTTTCATCAGGGATTCTCATCCAAGAATTGTAGATTTAGTACATACAGAGACCTAAGGCCCAGTTAGTTCATCACAAAACATTAGTTTTAATGATTAGTAGCAAGGTTCTTCTAGTTTCCCTTTTGACGTACTAAGCTCAAAGTTTCAATTTAATGTCAGAGAATGTATTCAGTTATGCAACCTGAAATCCTTACTCTTCACAAATATCCACAAAACAGAAAAAAACAAAGAATGAATGACAGAAAAACATTAGAACCTTAAGGCCCTTCCCTTCCCCTCCCAAGCACAATCAGTAGCAAGGCATCAACATTCACCCTTCCCCTCCCCCCTCGTGTTCCAGCAAAAAACATCACCCCATCCCCCCATCCACCATGCAAGCAATAGCAAGCCCCCCAAAGACCATGATCTATGGTCCATGAAAAACTACTGTCCAACCCAGCACCTCGACATCCTACAGGCCCGCTTTGTCACTAAAAAGGGAGAGAGAGATATGGTTCTTGCAGTAGTGAGAGGGGAGGCCAACAGCTTGCTGTTTCGACTTTACATTCTGCAGTGTTGCTTATTTTGAGTTCTTGTGATTGAAGAATCAACAGCAAACTCTCCTCAACATTGAGAGAGAGAGAGAGAGAGAGATTATTCGAGTGCAGAGGCCTCCGACTGCTGCACCTGTTGTCTCAATGTTCCGATCTCCCACGAAGCTTCAGCAGGTGACATCGGTGAGGAAATCAGGTCGTCGCCTCGCCAGGCCACACTCTGAAGGTGCACGTCTTC
The DNA here is from genome assembly GCF_963921235.1 of Mobula hypostoma. Classification (NCBI taxonomy): domain Eukaryota; kingdom Metazoa; phylum Chordata; class Chondrichthyes; order Myliobatiformes; family Myliobatidae; genus Mobula; species Mobula hypostoma. The sequence goes on from NC_086107.1 coordinate 55,446,008, forward strand.
CAAGCTGGTCATGGAGATCCCGAAACACAGACTGCCCGGCAAGTTCCAAAGAGCTGGAGCCCACCGTCCAGGGAGAATGCAGTTTGAGAGTAGTTGTAGATCATGGACTCCGACAAGACCCCAGCCACCTTGAAAAGGGAGAGAACAGACATGAGAACAAGAGATGTAATCTGGTTCACGGATGGAAGTGAATCAGAACCAGGTTTAATCACTGTCATTTGCTTTGTGGTAGCAGTACAATGCAATGCATAAAACTTACTAAGTTACAATAGGAAATATTTAAAAAAATAAACAGTGCAACAAGAGAGCAAACTAGTGAGATAGTGTTCATGGGTTATTGGACATCCTAAAATCTGATGGTGGAGGGGAAGAAGCTGTTCCTAAGACTCCTGAACTTCCTCCCTAAAGGTAGTAATGAAACAAGGTCATATCCTGGATAGCGAGGGCCCTTAATGATGGATACCACCTTCTGAAGACACCACCATTTGAAGATGTCCTCAGTGACGGGGAGGCTTATGGTCTTGATGCAGATGACTGAGTTTACAGCTCTAGGAAGGAGTTTTCAAACGTGTCCATTGGAGTCTCCATACCAAGCGGTGATGAGACCAGTCAGAATGCAGATCAATCTGAAAAGATCTGTTAGGTCTCCGTGCTAGGCTGCAAATTGCTAAGGATATTGAAACGATAAATAATTCCAGATTTCAAAAAGGCTCATTGTTTTCTCAATGGGATGCAATAGCTGCAAGCTAAAAATGCCATGTTTTTGAAAGCAACTTCGTGATTAAAAGATGATCATGCCAACAAAATAAAAGCTTTGTAGGAATAAAGAGTTGACTAGCTACACAATTACAGATAAAAAAAACCAAATTTTGCTTTTTTTTTGATCAACGTAATATAGAAAAAAAGATGTGTACATTGTGAACTGTTCAAGTAAACTGAGGTTGTATAGAAACAGTGGACAACTATGATGGCTTTGGAAAGGCTTTTTCAGCTATATTATGAACTACAGAATAATCAAAGACCTTACAAGATGCTTGAGAAAAGGTTAGAAAAAACTGATTATGCGTTGGAGCTGCTAGACAGGTTTTTATGCAGGAGAGTAACATTCGTCTGACAGCATAACGTGGTGCAGCGAGCAGGTCAATTGTTTTAGTAGTAAAATGGATCAACACATCAATTCAGATAGAATAGGACACCAAAATTAGATTGGGCAGTCTCCCTGAATGATAGGTACCCAGAAACCCGAAAGAAATACGGAAAATGGCCCTTGTCCATATTATCAGATTGCTGGAATTTCAGGCATTACTTCAGACAAGATGGATATCAATATAATTCCAACTTTTCAAAAGCCAGTGCTAGGTTATTGTGCTTCCATTAGCTCAACTTCAATAATACTCAATGGAATTGTCAGTGATGCCCTAAATAACCATTTTGATAGGGAAAGCTTTGTCAGCTTTTTAAGTAAAGCTATTTTGAGAAAAGAAGATTGTATCATGAATTTCTTGAGCTCATGATTTTAGTGGGAAAGAATAACCCTGTGGATAATTCAGCGAACTTTCAGAAAGCTTTAGAGAAGACACTTTATGAAACATTGTTCTACATGTTAAAATTTAGTGGAATTAGTCCCATTTAGTAGTGGAGTGAGAACTGATTCGATGTCCTGCACAGAAGGCTAAAGGCGTAGATTTGAACCTGCTTGGAAGCTGCAATATTGTGTATAGCCCCCTGGTCAGCCTCAGGCTCGCTCAGCTCACTTTCGTCTAGGGGGAGCAGCCTTCAGCCCCGCCAAACTCTGTAATCAAGTTTGTGTGGATGCTGTGTGATGTACCCCACCATGCCAAATAACAAACAGTGCACCATATGCGATTAAATGATTATGCTTTATAGATCTTACTGGAACTATGTAATTAATAGAGATACAATATAAAAGGAAAGTAAAAGGCGCCAGACTAATCAAAGTTCAACCACTTTGTGCACAACCATTGGAGCTCAATTAACGGAGTCTTCTTTCCACCATTCGATCCCCTCTGACCTCCTCGACCCGTCGCCTGAGACCAACCACAATTGTCGACCAGATGCTCCACACGAGTCTGTCCTCATCTTCTCTCCTCGCCGAAGACCCCAGGCCTCGGACTCCCACTCGGGGTCTGTTCTGTCGCCCAGCTTACAGCATCGCATCTCCTCTCTCTGTTCCCATCGTGCCCTCTACTCTATAGCCCACGAAAACAATAGCTTACAGACACACAAGAAAGAATAACATCTATCCCAATTGGTTAGCAAATGAATATAATGCTGTTATCAGTAATATGACCCAAATAGGTTGCTGGAGAGAGAACCACTGTCTCAGCAGTTAACATCACAGAGAAGCTATTTTATTTTTAACATAACAAAGAAGCCATTTTATTAGCCTGAGCAGTAACATAAAAGAAGAAACCTCTTACACTCTCCCCCCACCAAATTTAGTCATGTCCTCATGACTTCTAAATAACTCGCCAACCATTCCTGCAGACACAAAATCCCAATCCGGATACAAACAGTGACATCGCTCCCCAAACAGTGGACCTTATGCCCTGTTCCTCAGGCGCTACACAGGCCAAATATCTGGGAGTTTCCTAATCCTCCGACACCTCCGTACTCCCTCACCTAAACCCTTAAGGCTCGGACACTACTGGGGGAACCTCGGGTCTGCTTGCCAACTCCTCTCTCAATCTCTCACTCATGCTCCCACTGCAACTCAGAGCCCCCTGTCCCGTGTCCAGGGCCCCGCTTCTTTTCCTTCAGGGTCCTGCAGTAACCCAGGCTGCCCACAGCTAGCCCTCCCCATTACACCTGACTCATTGGGAGAAGGGCCAAAAGTCTCTTCCTCAATCAAGGGGAAGTTAGTGAAAGGCAGCATGTACCACACATCCAGCACATCATCCTTCGAATCCGTATTCTTCCCCATTTCCTCGATTGGTAGCTGCTGTTTGATTTTCTCCCAACTGGAGCACTTGGCCTGGGCAGCCTCTGCAGCCTCTGCAGCCTCCTGCAATCGAGGCGTCAGCTTCTTCTCTAACTCCTCTGCCTCCAGCCGCAGTCGCAGCAGTTCTGACTCACGCTTCGTGTTCATCTCCATCTAGGACGCAATTTCATCACCAGCTTCTTCCAATCTGTTCCGGATCGATTTCTTGAGTTTCTGCTGATCCTTTCGAAGGTTGGTTATTGTTTCGTCTCTCTGGATTAATTCATCAGTAAATGACCGCCGTTTCGGCTCGGAACTCCGTTTCCCCGTCTCCACTTTGACGAGCGTAGACTCCAGTTCTTCAATGGTTGTCCCAAAATTGCAGCACTCCGTCTCCAGCCTGCATTTCTGAGCATTCAGTTCAGCAGTGCAGATCTCCTCTCTCAGCCAAACACTTAGGATCTACGTCCTTCTCCAGACCTGGCACTCGTCCAAAGAAAGTTTTACTTCGTTAATTCTTTGTCGCCCGGGCTCCGGCAGTCGCCTTGCATCATTGTCCCCCAAGGCGAATCCAAACCCTAGGCGATCATCCACATACGCCAAAACTCCAAACACCTCCACATCCCCCATGGTCTTCCCCATGGCCCGCGGGAAGGTCGCAGGGACTTCGGATATGCCCTGTGGCATCTTTTCGGACTGGAAGAATCCTAGGGGACCTATAATGGCCATCTTCTCTTTGTGGGCCTCACTCATCGGGATCTGGCAACATCCACTCCTCAGATCCAGCACATTAAACCATGTCACACCACTTAGACAGACCAGCGCGTCTTCGGCCCTCAAGACCGTATACTGGTCAATGACAGTGCGCCTGTTCAGAGTCCTATAATCCACACACATGCTGCCTACGTCTTCCGTGGCTGCAGGGACCAGTCGCCGCGACATCTCTCCCACCAAAGTGTCTTCAGCGGTCAACTCCCCTCCCTCGTAGTATTTCGGAGCGTCTACTAAGAGGGTCTCACCCTCAGATACTTCCCCCAGGCCGTACCACCATCGGCTCTTGTTTAAATTCGGTACTGGCCCAATGCTGCTACACATGTCCTCACAAGCAGCTCGGAACACTGGGTGCACAGACAATGTCCCCAAACTGCTCTCACCTGCCTCCTCCTGACAGGCCCCCATGAGCCTCCTCATCAGCGGGGTGTTGGTCCTCTCCAGAATCGAAACACTGCCCGTCGCACCAGTGTCCGGACACATCAGCATTAACGATTCACGGCCCTCTGACACCCACACATTGGCCTCCAAGAACTCCAGTTTCACTGACCAATAACCATCGTCTGGATAATCACTGGCATTGGTACCCCAGATCTCCAGTGCCCTTAATGTTGTCAAGGGTAAATGCTTCAAATACTGGTTGTAAAATGAACTGTACAGCAACTTGACCTGTGCCCCAGTGTCGAGGATGGCCTTAGCATAGCTTCCCTCCATCCGTAATGACACCCAAGGGCGTGGTCTCTCTAAGCCTTCAGAAATAGAGTCTTTTCCTTTCGGGAGTTCCTTGGTACATTGCTGGGAACGTGCTCCCCCAGAGACCCCAAGCCATTCCCCTACTGGGCTTCCACAAAGTTTCCTGACCCCTCTCTGAACAGCTGAAAAACTGAGGGAGGGGCTGATTCCCATGAATGATCCCCCTGGCACTGCAAGCAATTTAGCTGCCCTCTTAGCCAGAGAAGTTACACTGAATCCAATCTCCCCAATCTCCTGACACAGGTATGGAAAGCCCCCCAGGTGCTGCATTTTACTTCCGGTTGAACCAAACGCATTTCCCCCCACTTTCAGATAACTGGCAGCTGTCATAGCTGGAACATTTATCCGCAGACACTACCTCCGAATCAGACCACTCTTTCCTCTCTCTCCTAACAGTATGGACAGCCCATGGTCCCGCCTCACCTGGGGCACCAATAGACAGTGGCAGTCCCACCACCAACTCGTCAGCGCTAGTCTGAACTCGAACAAAGACCTCCGGGGTACCAACAGCCATCCCACCCAACACACATGCATTAACAACCAGCAATCCTACAGAGGCACACCAGCTTTCTGTCCCCGCAGCATGCATAATTTAAAGAGGGCGATCACACAGCTTCCTACAAAAATCCGTATCCCAGTTGAGTAACCCCACAATGTAGCCCCCTGGTAAGCCTCAGGCTCGCTCAGCTCGCTTTCGTCTAGGGGGAGCAGCCTTAGGACCCGCCAAACTCTGTAATCGAGTTTGTGTGGATGCTGTGTGATGTACCCCACCTCGCTAAATAACAAACAGTGCACCATATGCGATTAAATGATTATGCTTTATAGATGTTACTGGAACTATGTAATTAATAGAGATACAATATAAAAGGAAAGCAAAAGGCGCCAGACTTATCAAAGTTCGACCACTTCATGCACAACCGTTGGAGCCCAATTAACGGAGTCTTCTTTCCACCATTCGATCCTCTCTGACCTCCTCGACCCGCCGCCTGGGACCAACCATGGTGGTCGACCAGACGCTCCACATGAGTCTGTCCTCGTCTCCTCTCCTTGCCAAAAACCCTGGGCCTCAGACTCCCGCTCGGGGTCCGTTCCGTCATCCAGTTTACAGCATTACATCTCCTCTCTCTGTCCCCATCGTGCCATCTGCCCCAAAACCCATGAACCAATAGCTTACAGACACATAAGAAAGAATAACATCTATCCCAGTTGGTTAGCAAATGAATACAATTCTCATTATCAGTAATATAATCCAAACAAGCTACTAGAGAGAGAACCACTGTCTTAGCAGTTAACATCATAGAGAAGCCATCTTATGTTTAACATAACAAAGAAGCCATTTTATTAGCCTGAGCAGTAACATAAAAGAAGAAACCCCTTACATGTACAAAGATCAGAGTTAGAAGCTTTTCCTGGTTACCTTTTGCAATAAATGTTGAGTAAATTATTCCTAAATTTGTGTGTTAAGACCCTAGACAATACTTTATTATTGTAAATCTCAGTATGTTGAGCGAATATTTGATTATATGTGTATTAAGGATGACAGATTTTAATTTATACTTAATTTTGGCCCAGTTAAAAATTGCATATTAATGTCTATTTCTTGCAACACGTAAGTCTGCTTTCAAACTAGGCAGACCAAAGGAGAAACTAGAAGAATTTTGCCACTAACTCCTCAATCTAATGCACGCGCGCGCACACACACACACACACACACACAGAGCAGTCATGATTCATGAGGCAGGGAGTTGTGCTCATCATCTTCTGCCGTCACACTGGACAAACAAATGGCTTTTATTTCCCTGAGAAAGCAGAAAGTGTGGACAAAGATTGAAAGTCACCCAATTCCATCTTTAGATTGAAGGCCATAGAGAGTATGAATACCGTCCACCCACCGTCAAGTTTTCAGTCAAGTATCCCATATCTGGGGATATCACAGGCATCAGTTCATCCACAATAGGACCATCCTGGGCAAAATACCTCTTTGATCACAGTCTCTCCCTTACCTTTGGCAAACAAGGTATCTCACAACTCCTTCCTCCTGTGTGGACTCTCAGAATTGCAATCAAAGCCATGCAGTTGGGAACACAGACTGTTCCATCAACATCATTGAGTCATAGAATACATTAGAATACATACAGCACAGGAACAGGCCCTTTGGCCCGCCACGTCCATGCTAACTTCTACTATCATACTAATCTCATTTGCCTGAATTAGGAGCCTGCCCTTTTACGCCTTCCCTATTGAAGTGTCTGTCTAAGTGCCGCTTAAATATAGTAATTGTGTCTAACTCCATCAACACATCTGGAAGTACATTCAGAATATCAACCACTCTCTGGGTAAAAAGTTATTTCCCTCAAATTCCCTTTAAAACTTCATCTTCTCACCTATGCTCGCTCATTCTTGATACCCCTAACCTATCTATGCCTCTTATAAATTTTTATGTTTCTATCAGCTGAATGTATACTCTCTCCAGAACAATCACATTCTTCCTGTAGAGTGGGTGCCTTGGACTCCATACAATACTAAAAGTATCATGTCGTACTGCCTCCTTATTTATATGATTTCAACACCAGAACACTGGATCTCAAGGGGGAGTTGGGGCTATCTTGTCATACTCTCCAGAAAGGGACATATCATCTGATTTTCTGACCCTCTCTGGAGAGAGCCTTGTGTCATGCCATCTCCTACCCTCCAGCTTCTGGCAATAATGAGAGCTCAGCCTTAGAACTCCACTTGGCATTAACAGAGACATAAGGAGGCAGAGCAAGGACATGGTGATTGTGATGAAGGGAAGTCCTCTCTGGACTTGCTGTCAGAGTTCCTCTACTCTCCCCAAAGTTTGAATGAGAAAACATTCTATCAAGGGTAATGTTTTCAAGATCCATGATGGAAGAACTGGGCTGAATTTCGTTTCTGGTTGGGTAGAAATTGTGGCGCACAAGATAAGCACATTATGATCTCCTGGTATTTTTGTTTTACTGTTCATTGTTGTCGAGGAAATCACTTTCAAACACTTTACCTCAACTGAACTTTGTTTTAGTTTGTTTTTGTCTTAGTCTCTGGGAGGTAAATGACAATAGTGGGCACACAGCCTTTTTACTAATGCATAAAACATCAAGTCTGTATGGAAAAGAGCTCAATGACTCAGCAGATCTTCTCATGTCTTTTATTTTCATATGTTTATATCTTCAAAGTTAGTGCAAAGAAATTGAAGAATATCTTCCTAACTTTGCAATCTAATTTATTCATGGGTGGGTGGGAAGAAAAACAATTATCCTGATTTTTCATAGAACTAATGATATTTTGAACTGTTTGACAAGAAATTGGATTTCAATCATTATTGGAGTGCCCAAGCATGTATTTAGCATTAATGTTGATTTGGGTCCTTTGCAAAGACACTTTGAAATTGGTGTCATTTACACACACAAATAATGGCCTAAGCAGGACTTGTGTCCTTTTGAGGGAACGTTGCTCACTTTGGTGTCATTCTTGACACTTTGTTGCACAGCAACCAGAGAAGGGTAGCCACCTTTGATGGCAAGCTTCCCAGCATGGCGTGATAGCAATGAGTTATGGCTGCCAGGCACGAGAATTGGAATTGGAATTAGTTTATTCTTGTCACATGTACCAAGGTAATGTGAATTGCTTGTCTTGCATACTGTTCATACAGATCAAATCATTACACAGCGCATTGAGGTAGTACAATGTAAAACAAATAACAGAATGCAGAATTAAGGGCAACAGCTACATAGAAAGTACAGTGCAGGCAAATAGTAAGGTGCACGATCATGATGAAGTAGACTGTGAGGTCACGATTCTGTCTAATCTTGCTAGGAAACCATTTGATAGTCTTATAATGGCAGGCTAGAAGCTATACTTGAGCCTTGTGGAACATTCTTTCAGGTTTTTGTACCTTTTGCCCAATGGGAGAGAGCAAAAGAGAGTATATCTGGTGTGCAGAAGCTGCAGGCGATAGAAAGACAATTCTCATGCTTGTGGACATGCGAATCATGGTGAATGCAATGTACACCAGGAGGGGCTGCCTGTGTGCCTGGGCACAGAGACTTGCCAGGTATATCTTTAGAAATAGCTGCCAGGAGGTAACTGCAGGAGTTGGAATCTCTACAGAGTCTAACAATGCAAAAAGAAAGCTTATGTTCCTACAAGATACATCATGGTGATTCACACACTACTGTTTACACTTCCAGAATGGAAGTTCTAGCAGAGGAAGATATTTTACGTTGAACTCAGAGTGCTCTAAATGAGGTGCCACTCATTGGGAAAGTAAAATGTTTCAGCAAGCTATTTAAGTAAATTAAGTAACAATTCATTCAATTCTGTGTTACAACCATTGAAAGTAGATCTACAAAGCAAGATTTGAGAGCTTTTCATGTATAATTGGGACTCGCCATCTACTATGTGATTACCATCTGTGTAGTAGTAATTGGAATATGAAAAGACTCACCTGGCTTGCATAAGAGCAATTTTACAGGCTCCTTAGGAGGTTAAGTGTAGGGTCCTTCTGCTACTAGACATGGAGGGGATGAGGCTAATGGGCAAGCCCCTCAAACAACTGAAGGATGAATTGCCCCTATGAGCTACATGTGTGTCAATTGCGTATCAACACTAATGAATGTATTGACTAAATGACAGTAAGAATGTCAGAATCAGAATCAGATTCATTATCACTGATATATGTCATGAAACCTGCTTTGTGGTAGCAGTACAGTGTAAGACACAAAAATCATTATAAGTTACAAAAATAAATAGATAGCACCAGAAAGAGTGCTCCAAACGAGGTGCCACTCATTGAGAAACTAAAATGTTTGAGCAAACTATTTGAGTAAATCAAGTAACAATTCACTCAGTTCTGTGTTACAACCATTGAAGGTGGATCTACAAAGCAGGATATGAGAGAAGGGAAGAAGCAGAGGGGAAGAAGCTGTTCCTAAAGCATTGGGCATGGGTTTCAGGATCCTGTACCATCTGGTAGTAGTAATGTGAAGAGGCACTTTCCAGATGGTGAGAGTTTTAATGATAGATGAAGCATTCTTGAGGTATTACCTCTTGAAGATGCCATCAAAGGTACGGAGTGTTGTGCCAGTGATAGAGTTAGTCGAGTCTACAATTTTCTGCAGCTTCTTTTATCCTGCGCAATAGAGCCTCCATTCCAGACAGTCATGCAACCAGTGAGAATGTTTTCCACTGTATTTCTGTAGAAATTTTGCATGAGTCATTGGTGATATACAAAATCTCTTCAAACTCCGAATGAAGTAGGGCCGCTGGCATGCTTTCTTCATGATTGCATCAGCGTGTTGAGCCCAAGACAGATCCTCTAAGATGTTGACACTCAAGAACTTGAAACTGCCCACCTTTTCCACAGCTGGTCCCTCAATGAGGACTGGTGTGTGGTATCCTACATTTCCCTTCCTGAAGTCCACAATCAACTCTACACTGAGGTTGTTGATGTGACACTACTCAGCCGGCCAATCTACTTTGCTCTGTATTCCTCGCTGTCATCATCTAAGATTCTGCCAGCAACGGTGCAGTCATTGAAGGATTTATAGGGAGTTTTGAACTGTGTCTAGCCACATATAGAGAGCAGAGCAGTGGGTTCAGCATAATCCTTGAGCTGCATCTATGTTGACCGTCAGCAAAGAGGAGAACTCTGCAATTGCTTTGTTTTGGGCATATGTCTTGTTATGAATAAAGTTTAATTCTGAAATTTTAAAAAAGTGAATCTCTCTACAAGACTCACCTCTCCAGATGGCTGAATGTGTCACTCAGAGCAAAGGACTCACATGACTTTCTTAGACGGCATTCACCATGAGGAGAAACGCTTAAGATCCACAACAAACTGCACAATGTGAGAGTGAAAACTTTTCCCATTGATGAAAATGTTTGTGTTCTTGATAGAATCCCTTGTGATCACAGTCAACAACTACACATGCTCTAGAACATCCATTTTCCAGGGTACCACGTGCTTCTTACTGAAATCATTAATTTATGAATGGAATATCTTGGTGACCTCACTGACGCTGCAGGAAGCAGCAAATCGGCAGAGATCTACTGCGACAATTTGAAAAATTGTGATTATGTAAGCTAAGAGTCACTGTGATGTTCACCTCCATTGAGTGAGTTGTCCAAGTACAAACTATGAGTAAGGATCTTCTCACAGGACATCACATACCTTAGTGAAGATGGACTTGGAACACCTGAGTCTGCAAATCAACTGTTCACCAGAGACGTCTAAGGAGGAGACAGTCTCTCTGAAGACTTTCTGCAAGTTGGCAGACATTCAAACAGCTGGTCTATAAATATCATCAACAATTTGTCCTCGTCTATCCTCATTGTTTCTATAACCAATAAAGCACACCAATTTTACCCCACCTCGCCCAAATAACAGACAATACACCAGATACGATTAAATGATTTACAGTTTATAGATATCACTGGAACTATATAATTAATAGAGAATAAAATATAAAAGGAAAATAAAAGGCGCCACACTTATCAAAGTTCAATCTCTTCGCGCACAAACAGTTGGAGCTCAGGACCCTTCTTCTTCACTCTGCGACCCCTCGGACCACTTCAACCGGCCGCCTGGGACCAACAATGGTGGTCGACCAGACGTTCCACACGAGTCCGTCTCCGTCTCCTCTCCTCGCTGAACGCCCCGCTCGGGGTCCAAGCCCGTTAGCGGACATCACAGCACCTGGTCCATCCTCTGTCTCTCTCTCCTGCCTTCTGCCCCAAAACCCTGCGCATATATTATCTTCAGATACACCAAAAACATAACAACTATCCCAATTGGTTCATAACATATTCTTATCACACTCTAACCCAAAACAAGCTGCTAGCGCAAGAACTTTCTCAGCGTTTAACATAACAAAGAAGCATTCCCAAGTATAACATAACAAAGAAGCCATTTTAATTAGCCTACACAGTAACATAAAAGACGAAACCCGCTTACACTCTCCCCCTGCCAAACAAAGTCATGTCTTCATGACTTCAAAATAACTCGTCAACCAGTCCTGCAAACACACAACACACGCATACACAGATACACACAGTGACAATGCTCCCCAAACAGTGGACCTTACGACCGTCCCACGGGCGCTACATAGGCCAACCTATCTGGGAGCTTCCTAATCCTCCGAGACCTCTGTACTCCCTCACCTAAACCCTAAAGGCTCAGACACTACTAGGGATACCTCAGGCCTGCCTGCCAACTCCTCTCTCACTCAGGCCACCATTACAGCTCGGAGCCCCCTGTCCTGTGTCCGGGGCCCCACTTCTTTTCCTTCCTGGTCCTGCCATAACTAAGACTGCCCACAGCTAGCCCTTCCCCCTACACCTGACTCAGTGGGAGAAGGGCCAAAGGTCTCTTCCTCAATCACGGAGAAGTTAGCAAAAGGCAGCAGGTACCACATGTCCAGTACATCATCCTTCGAATCTGTATTCTTCCTCATTCCCTCAATCGGTAGCTGCTGTTTAAGTTTCTCCAAACTGAAACATTTAGCCGGGGCTACCCCTTCAGCCTCCTACAGTTGAGATGTCAGCTTCTTTGGGGACTCCTTCAACTCTCGCCACAGCCTCAGCAGTTCTGACTCAGGGTTCCTGACCATCTCAATCTGGGACGCAGTTACCCCACCAGCTTCTTCCACCCTGACCTGAAAAGCAGCAGTTAAAGAACGTTCAGCCTCTGGTTGTTTCTTCCTGAGGGCGTCTTCCAGGTCAACTTTCAGTTTTTCCACTTCATTTAAACTGTCGATAGTCATCTTCAGGTTCCTTTCAAGCATCTGCCTCCCTTTTCCGAGATCTGTCCTCCATTTCTTCACCTCCTCGGGAGTGTAGTCAACCTCCCCTCCCTGGGCTCTTGGTTTTCTGTTGGCCTTAGTCAGAACACTTCCTGATCTTCCCCAACTTATAAGTCTTCCAATCTTTTCTGAATCGACGTCTTGAGTTTCCGCTGATCCCTTCGAAGGTGGGTCATTGTTTCTTCTCGCTGGATTAATTCATCAGTACGTGATCACAGTGTCGGCTCGGAATTCCGTTGCTCCTTCTCCACATTGACGAGCGTGAATTCCAAGTCTGCAATGGTCGTCCCACAAGTGCGGCACTCAGTCTCCAGCTGGCATTTCTGAGCATTCAGTTCAGCGGTGCAAATCCCCTCTCTCCCCTGCATCTCATTCAGACTAATGACCTGGGTTTCCACCACCATCTGTTCCAACACCAGGAAGTTCAACTGGTATGTCGGGTCATTTTTCTCACATTGCACCAAACTCCTCCGCCCAAAAACTCCTCCACATTTGACACTTTGTTTCTGTCGCCTGGGCTCAGCAACTCGCCTCGCCTCATAGTCCCCCCAGGCGAATCCAAGCTCTAGGCGGTCATCCACATACACCAAAACTCCACACACCTTCACTTCCCCCATGGTCTTCCTCATGCCCCGCGGGAAGGATGCAGGGGCTCCGGATATGCCCTTGGGCATCTTTTCGGATCGGAAGAATCCTAGGGAACTAATAACGGCCATCTTCAGCTCATCAGCCGCACTCCCCGGGATCTAGCAACATCCACTCCTCAGATCCAGCACATTAAACCACGTCACATAATCCACACACATGCTGCCTACATCTTCCACAGCGCCAGGGTCCAGTTGCCACAACCTCTCTCTCACTGAGGTATCTTCAGCAGTCAACCCTCCTCCCTTGTGGTAGTTCGGAGTGTCTACTAAGAGGGTCTCACCCTCAGCTACTTTCCCCAGGCCGTACCAACACTGGGTCTCGCTTAAATTCGGTACCGGCTCAAGGCTGCTACACATGTCTTCAGAAGCAACTCGACACGCTGGGTGCCCAGACAATGCCCCCATGAACTCCAGGGTCATTAACCAATCATCGTCTTCTGGATAACTACTGCCGCTGGTACCCAAAATCTCCGGTGCCCTTGCGGTTGTCAAGGATAAATGCTTCAGACACCGGTTGTAAAACGAACTGTACAACAACTTGACCTGCGCCCCGGGGTCGAGGATGGCTTTAGCATCGCTTCCCTCTATCCATAGCGACACCCTGGGGCGTGGCCCCTCTAAGCCTTCAGGAATAGGGTCTTTTCCTTTCGGAAGTTCATTGGTACATTGCTGGGAATGTGCTTCCCTAGAGACCCCAAGTCGTTCCCCCACTGGGCCTCCACTAAATTTCCCGACACCTCTCTGATCAGCTGAACAACTGAAGGAGGGGCTGATCCCCTGAATTGATCCCCCTGGCACTGCAAGCAATTTAGCCGCCCTCCTAGCCAGAGAAGACACACTGAAAACTTTCCCCCCCTCTTTCAAATAACTGACAGCTGTCACTATGGTGTAAGTGAACCTGACAGCTCTAACACCAGCCTGCCTACTTAAACCTTCAACCAATCCCTGTCGCTCTCCCTCATCCGAGCACTGCCACTCATCTAACAACTGAGAGATCCGCTCCGCCCACATCTCGCACGTCTCCGCCCCCTTGGGGTGGACACTATCCCAAGCGCCAGGTGGAGCCTGCCAGAGCTAGAACATTTATTCACAGACACTACCTCCAAATCAGACCACTCTTTCCTCTCTCTCCCAACAGCATGGACAACCCCTAGTGCCACCTCCAACTCGTCAATGCTAGTCTGAACTCGAACAAAGACCTCACCCACCACGCATACAGCAATAACCAGCAAATAACCCACAGCGACACACATTACTGATTTAAACAGGGCACCTACACAGCATACCAGTAGATCCAATCCCGGACAAAAGCTCACACAATGTAGCCCCCCTGCCTACCCTCAGGGTCACTTGGCTCGTTGTCGTCTAGGGAAGCAGTTCTCGGCCCCGCCAAACTGGGTAACTAGTTTGTGTGGATGCTGTGTGATGTACCCCACCCCGCCCAAATAACAGACAATACACCAGATGCAATTAAATGATTTACAGTTTATAGATATCACTGGAACTATATAATTAATAGAGAATAAAATATAAAATGAAAATAAAAGGCGCCACACTTATCAAAGTTCAATCTCTTCGCGCACAAACAGTTGGAGCTCAGGACCCTTCTTCTTCACCCTGCGACCCCTTGGACCACCTCGACCGGCTGCCTGGGACCAACAATGGTGGTCGACCAGACGCTCCACACGAGTCCGTCTCCATCTCCTTTCCTCGCCGAACGCCCCGCTCGGGGTCCGACCCCATTAGTGGACATCACAGCACCTGGTCCATCCTCTGTCTCTCTCTCCCACCTTCTGCCCCAAAACTCCGCACATACAATATCTTCAGATACGCCAAAAACATATCAACTACCCCAATTCATCAAAGTTGCTGGTGAACGCAGCAGGCCAGGCAGTATCTCTAGGAAGAAGTACAGTCGACGTTTCAGGCCGAGACGCTTCGTCCGTCCTGACGAAGGGTCTCGGCCTGAAACGTCGACTGTACCTCTTCCTAGAGATGCTGCCTGGCCTGCTGCGTTCACCAGCAACTTTGATGTGTGTTGCTTGAATTTCCAGCATCTGCAGGATTCCTGTTGTTAACTATCCCAATTGGTTCATAACATATTCTTATCACACTCTAACCCAAAACAAGCTGCTAGCGCAAGAACTTTCTCAGCATTTAACATAACAAAGAAGCATTCCCAAGTATAACATAACAAAGAAGCCATTTTAATTAGCCTATGGAGTAACATAAAAGACGAAACCCCCTTACACTTACATCAACCATAAAGAAGTGCTATGAGAGGTTGGTTATGGTTGGTTATGGTCTAAATCAACTTCTGCCTTGGGGACCTGGAACTGGTCCAATATGCCTACCACCACAAAAGGTCAACAACAGATATGATTTCTCTGGCTTTTAATTCTCCTCTGGGCCATCCAGACAATAGGCTGCTGTTCATATACTACAGCTTGGCATTCAACAGAATCGTCCCATCCAAACTCATCATCAAGTTTCCAGATGTGGGCCTCTGCACCTTCTTCTGCAACTGGATATTGAATGTCCTCATTGGCAAACCCCACAAGTGAGAATTTGTAACATCTCCATATTGCTGAGCGTTGACATTGGTGCACCTCAAGGCTGTGCTCTTAGCTCCCTGCTATACTTCCTATACGTACACAACTGTATGGCGAATTAAAGCTCCGCGACATCTTAAAATTTGCTAATGGCACCGCTGCTGTTGGACGAATCACAGGTGCTGATGAGTAAGCCTACTGAAACGAGGTAGATAACCTGGGTTAGTGGTGCCATATAAACAATCTCTCACTTAATGTCAGCAAACCTAAAGGGTTGATTGTTGACTTCAGGAAGTGGGCGAACATGTCCTAGTTTCCATTGGAGAATCATTAGTGGAGAGAGACAGCCGTGTTAAATTCCTAGCCATAACATAGCAGATGGCCTGTCCTGAGCCCAGCAAGTACAAGGAAAGTATGCCAGCATCTTTACTTTTATTTTATGGAGATGTGGGTTGTCATCAAATGCTATAACAAACTTCTAGCAGTGTACTGTTGAAAGTACCACAAATAGTTGCATCTTGGCAACATGAATGTGTATGAACCTAAGAAACTGCACAGGGTCGTAGACCCTGCCCAATACATCATGGGGAAAATCCCACCCCACCACATGTAGTATCTACAGGAAGCTCTGCCTTAAGAAGACTACATCTATTATCAGACAATGCCTTCTTTTTGCAGCTAACATTGGGGAGGACATACTAAAGAATTTAGTTCCACGGCACGAGTTCAAGTACAGCTACTTCCCTTCAACCATTTAGTTCTTGAATCAACTGGCAAAAATCCTGATCTCTACAGTTTAGCAACACTATGGCCACTTTGACCACTTTGCATAAAAATAGATTGTTCTAATTGTCTTCTTTCTTGTAGAATTTAAGTACCATTTATGTCGATGTTTTTCTTGTGAATGCTGCTTATATGATGCTCTGTACCTGTGATGCTGCCACAGGTAAGTTTTCTTTGCACCTGTGCATTCATGTATTTGTGTGCATGACAATAAATTCAACAAAAACTTTGAAAACTGCATATAGTTTTGCTTCCCTTACTTAAAAAAAGGTATAGTAACATTGCAGGCTGTACAAAAGAGATTCACCAAGCTAATTGGAGGAAACCTGCAGATGCTGGAAATTCAGCAACACACACAAAATGCTGGTGGAACACATTTTCCTACAGATGCTGCCTGGCCTGCTGCATTCCACCAGCATTTTGTGTGTGTCACCAAGCTAATTCCTGGGTTGAGGGAGATGTCCTACACAGAATGACTTAATAGTTGGCCTTTCTTCCTTGGAGTTTTGAAGAATGAGGGGTGCTGTTATTCAAACATAAAAGATCCTAAGAGGACTCAGCAGAATGGATACTGAGAAGAGTATCATAACTACTAAGTGGAAGAGTCTCAACAAGAGATCATAATTACAAGAAAAGGAGCCAGTTATTTAAAATGGAGGTATGTAGAAATTTCTTCTCACAAAGGGTGGTGAAGTTCTAGAATTTTCTGCCCTGGTGGGTGGTGAATTAATTAATAGTAAGTATTCAAAGTGGAGGTGGATAAATATTTGACAGATCCAGCAACAGAGGAAACTGGAGAAATGGCAGAGAGCGGCAAGCATAGAATAGATCAGCTATGATCATATGGAATGGTAGGGCAGGCTGGAGGGGCAGATGGCCTAATCCTGCTCCGATATTCCCGTGTTCTTCTGTTCATTTCTGTGCCTCATGGCTTGGGGCTCGTGACCAACCCTTAATGACCAGATATGTCTATGGCAGCATGTCCAAAAATAAAAGTGCTGCCAGTATGTTTACTACCCGAGCAAGCAAATAGTGAGAAACTTAATGGCCAAATACTGAAAATAAAAACACTCACTATTAGTGTAGCAAGTTTTAGAAGATGTCTGAGTAGGCTGAGGTTCTATTTTCAGATCACCCAAAAGCCATCTGAGTATCCCTTTAAATAGCGAAAGAGTAACAGACTAGCATAATATGCTCCAAGTTAACTGAGTCTGTTCAGTGACTCATAGTTTGGGTTCCAACATGTCAGCATGGCAGAAATAATGACATAATCTAGTGTTTTGTCTGCAACAGAGAAAGGTCAGCTGTACTAACATGGAGAGTGTGGCGAAACACCAGACCCAGTTTCACCCCAAAACAGGCACTAATGCAGTAAGTAAGATTGAGTTTCCCATAAAAACAACAGCCAAGCAATTTCTAGGCATGCAGTATTTTACAAATTTGTCTAACCTTGCACTCAGCGTCAGTAAGACCAAAGAAATGATTGTGGATTTCAGAAAGGGTAAGATGTAGGAACACACACCAGTCCTTGCAGAGTGATCAGAAGTGGAAAGAATGAGCAATTTCAAGTTCCTGAGTGTCAATATCTCTGAGGACCTATCCTGGACCCAACATATCGATGCAGCTATAAAGAAGACAAGACAGTGGCTATATTTCATTAGGAGTTTGAGGAGATTTGGTATGTTACCAAAAATACGTGCAAATTTCTACAGATACACTCTGGAAAGCATTCTAACTGACTGCATCACCATCTGGTATGAGGGTGGGGCTACTGCACAGGATTGAAATAAGCTGCAGAGCATTGTAAACCTAGTCAGTTCCATTATGGGCATGACTACCCTCCACAGTATCTAGGACATCTTCAAGGAGCCTCAAAAAGGTGGCATCCATCATTAAGGGCCCCATCACCCAGGTCATGCCTCGTCTCATTGCTACCATCAGGAAGGAGGTACTGAAGCTTGAAGGCACACACTCAATGATTCAGAAACAGCTTCTTCCCCTCTGCCATCCGATTTCTGAATGGACAGTGAATCTATGAGCACTTCTTCACATCTCTTTTATTTCTATTTTTTTGCTCTACTTATTTAACTATTCTATATATATATATGTACTGTAATTCACATCTTTTTCATTATTATGCACTGTATTGTACTGCTGCTGGAAAGAGAACAATTTTATGGCATATGATGGTGATATTAAAGCTAACTCTGACTCCCTCTCTGTGCAGTAAAGGTATTAACAAAAAGCAAAATACTGCAGATTCTGAAAATGTAAAATAATTTTGATGCAGAATCATGATCTGAAATGTTAACTGCTACTCTCCCCAAAGATACAGCCTGACAATGAGTATGTCTTCTGTTAAATGCTACTGTTTTCATGCAGTCACAGATTACACAGGAATCTGCAGAGGAAAGTCACAGCAGTCAGGTCTCTGGCACAGAATCTGACTCTGTGACTCAGAAGGGAAGGGGGAAGAAGAGGAGAGCTGTAGTGATAGGGGATTTGTTGGTTAGGGGAACAGAAAGGCGGTTCTGGGGATGAGAAAGGAATTCCCGGATTGTATGTTGCCGTCTGGGTGTCAGGGTCTGGGACATCTCAGATTTGAGTCCTCAGCATTCTTAAATGGAACAGGGAACAGCCAAAGGTTGTAGTCCATGTAGTAGCAATGACATTGGTAGGAAGAGTAATGAGAAATTTTACAAGGATATTGCCGGGTCTGAGTTATACGAAAAGATTGAATAGGTGAGAACTTTATTCTTTGGAACCCAGAAGATTGTGATGAAATCTGATAGAAGTATATAAAAATATGAGGAGTATAGATAGGGTAAATGCAGGCAGGATTTTTCCACTTTGGTTGGGTGCGACTACAACCAGAGGTCATGGGTTAAGGGTGAAAGGTGAGCAGTTTAAGGGGAAGATGAGAAGAAACTTCTTCTTTCAGAGGGTCGTGAGAGTGTGGAATGCGCTGCTAGCACAAATGGTGCATGCATGCTTGATTTTAATGTTTGAGAGAAGTTTGGATAGGTACATGGATGGTAGGGGTATGGGGGGCTATGGTCCCAGTGCAGGACGATGGGAGTAGGCAGTTTAAATGGTTTTGGCACAGACTAGATGGACCAAGGGGCTGTTTCTGTGCTGTGCTTTTCTATGACTCTATGACTCTACAAAGTAAGGGGTTAACTCTCTTTGTATTTGTTCAGCAGGTTGCCTTATGGAGAGATCCTCCAAGCTGGGGTTGTGTCCAAATGCTTCTGTTCTTATTTTCTTTGAGATTGTTGGTATCACCATAGAGTGTTCTGTAAGATGAGATGAACTACGTTTCCAACAACTAGATGATGAGGAGGATAACAGAACTCAGTAAATTAGATGAAACCATTCATTGCATCAGAGGTGATCCATCATGGCCAGCTTTTGCACTTTCTCCTCTCTGTGCCAGCATGATTCCAGAAACCCAGATGGACAATTTAATGCAGCTGAGAGGGAGTGTGCACTGTGATGGGTGCTTTCTTTTGGATGGGACATTAAAACAAACCGCACACTGTGTTCTCATGTGAACATAAAAGGCCGTGGGATATCTCCCATTGTTCCAGTCAATATTTATCCTTCACTGACGTTACTCAACATAGATTTTCTATGGGGCCATAAAATGTTCTAAATTGCTGACAGCAGTTTCCTGTACTACAGCAGCTGTGAAGAGCGAAAGAAGATAAACAGATTTTAAATTAAATTGGCAACTTTCTATCAATCATTTTGTGTTTATCATCCAGGAGAAATTTCATTCCCTTTGTGCCATTCTTCCTGATTTAATTATTGGTGTTGAATTACCTGAGCCTCAGGTAATTGATAAGTCAACAGGTGGTGATGGTTGACAGCAAACTGTCATTTCTATGTGGTTTCCACCCAGACTGAGTAACCGGCTTTCAGCCTGGAGTTTCACGGGTGTGAAATCCATCACAGAACAGAATGATTTTCGCTGGGATTTGCTGGCCACTGAGACAAGGCCTGTTATGTAGCCATTGCTCATGTAACAGGCTAACGGGTGCCACTGCTGCAAAAGGGCCAACTGCAGAAGCTGTTTATTCATCAACCTTCCAATTGCTTGTCCTGACCTACTTCTCCGCCAAAAATAGCCTTGCTCGGGTCATTGTTACAAATTGAATTGTGCTGCTTGAGTGCCTATGCCAGCTCTTCAAGCCAGGTTGCCCGCAGTCAACACTCTGTCAGAATTACAACTACAAAGTGTGTGTTAAGACAGAGTAACCCTTTACACTACATCACTCTCCTGCCGTACATGGAGGCTTTGTGATCCAGGCATTCATATCCAGCTTTCAGATCTTCTGCCTCATAGAGGATATGGATGGCACAAAACAAGGCCTGTCTGGATTATTTCCCATTAAATCTCAGAGGATAAAGAAAATCCGATAAAATATAATCACCGTAAACCATAAGCAAGATATTATACACAATTCTACAAGTAGTACTGATTTAAAATGGGAAAAAAACCCGTACTCTGTAAACTGCTTTAATTTCTTACTGTATTGAAATCCTTAATTTCACACATGCTGTAGCATCTGTTATAAAATACACTCACTGTGATTCAGGCAGTATCTTTGGAGAGAGAAACTGTTAACACTTCAGATTACGGACCTTTCATTGGAATTGACACTGGAGAGGTAGTAATGGCAGATAAACTTAGTAAGTATTTTCCGTCAGTTTTCCCTGTTGAAGATATCAAGCAGTATGCCAGAAATTTGAGAGTGTCAGGGGGCAGACGTGAGTGCAATTGCTATTACTAAGGAGAAGGTGCTTGGCAAGCTGCAAGGTAGATAACTCACCTGGACCAGAAGGACTACACCCCAGGGTTCTGAAAGAGGTAGCTGAAGAGATTGTGAGGGCATTAGTAATGATCCTTCAAGAAACACTAGATTCTGGAATAGTTTTGGAGGACTGGAAAACTGCAAAAATCAGTCCACTCTCTAAAACAGAAAATTATAGGCCAGTTAGTCCAATTCAGTGGGTTGGAAAGATGTTGGAATCCATTTTTAAGGATGAAGTTTCAGGATACTTGGAAGCAGATGATAAAATAGGCCAAAGTCAGCATGGTTTCTTTAAGGAGAAATCTTGCCTGACAAATCTGTTGGAACTCCTAGAGGAAATAATAGGCAGGATAGACAAAGGAGAGTCAGTGGATATTATTTGCTTGGATTTTCAGAAGGTCCTTGACAAGGTGCTATACATGAGGCTGCTTAACAAGATAAGAGCCCTTGGCATCATGGGAAAGATACCAGCACAGATGGAAGATTGGTTGACTAGCAGGAGACAAAGAACCAGAATAAAGGGGCCCTGTTCTGGTTGGCTGCCAGGGACTAGTGATGTTCCACAGGGGTCAGTATGGGGATCGCCTCTTTTCACGTTATATGTCAACAACATAGATGATGGAATTAATGGCTTTGTGGTCAAGTCTGTAGATGATACAAAGATAGGTGGAGGGGCAGTTTGTGTTGAGGAAGCAGGGAGTCTGCAGATTAGGAGAATGGGCAAAGAAGTTCAGATAGAATGTCATGTAGGAAAGTGTACGGTCATGCAGTCTAGTAGAAGGAAATAAAGGTATATATTATTTTCTAAATGAGGAGAAATTTCAGAAATCAGAGGTGCAAGAGAACTTGGGAGTCCTCATATAGGACTCCCTAAAGGTTAACTTGTAGGTTGAGTCAGTGGGATGAAAGGTGTTTAGTTTTATGTTTTAGAGTTACAAAACATATTGAAATAAAAATAAGGGCCCCGAGAGAAGACATGTAAACTTTATTTTTACCTCTTAGGGAGGTGCACACATATGACGTGATGGTGAATGGCATTCACATACTTTTACATATAATCTGTAATGAATTATTTAAATAAGCAAAGAATGCTTGTTCAAACAATATATTTACAATAGTAGTCAAATACTACTGAAATATTAAATACACAACACACCTCCCTGCTTAGTTCTAAACTCCAGCTCAATATAGAATGCAGCTCATATATACACATATATGTTTACTATATAATACAACTACAAAATACATATCCACAGCATAGTAAATTTTAAGTTGTCTGAGCAACATACACAAAATGCTAGAGGAACTCAGCAGGCCAGGCAGCATCTATGGAAAAGAGTACAGTTGATGTTTCAGGCCGAGGCTCTTCAGCAGGATTCAGGGTCCAATGCCTTTATTTTGACCTGGCCTAGGTGACTGGCATGTAGCTCCTTTCTATAATTTTGCTCTTAGCTTGAATGGTACAACTCTCATTCCCTACATAAGGCAACCCCTGTCAAGTGCAGTTAGGTGTATTAGGGAGAATATGTCAAGAGGACTGTCCTTTTTTGTATGTTTCAGATATTTCCTTTTCCAAGGGGAAATGGGACAATACGTCAGCATTTCCATGATTAGTTGTCCTCTTGAATTCAATCTTGTAATTGTGTCATCCCAAGAAGCAGAGTCCACCTATGCTGCTGCTGTTAGTGAACACCCTTCCATAGATTGAAAATGGACACTGGTGGCTGATGATCAGTAATGAGGGTAAACAAGTACTGGTTGAAAAGTTTTATACCCTAAACTAGACTTAAGGCCTCTCTGTCAATCTGAGCGATAAGAGAACGTGATGCAATCTCTTCGGGGCATTCACTTCCATCACTCATAGCGTTTGAAATGACTGCACCTACTCCATAAAGTGAGATGTCACAGGCATGTTTCACTGGATGATGCTGATCATAATGTGTGAGTACAGTGTCTGACGTCGCCAATTCCTTTACCTTTTGGACGCCGCCTCACACTGCTTTGTCCTTTGCCATTTCTTCCTGAACTGTAGTAATGAGTTCCAGGGATGGAGCACAGTCGCCAAGTTTGACATGAACTAGTTACAGCAATTTATAAATCCTGAAAAGCACCACACCTGTGGCACGTCATTTGGCCTTGGGGCATCCACCACTGCTTGAACTTTCTCAAGACACTTGTGTAATTCCCTGTGCATAAATGGTGTGACAACAGTAAGTGATGCTTGGTTTATAGAATTCATACCTGTTGCATTGTGCTCTCAGCCCACAATCTTTTAATTTTTTTTTAACACTGTCTTGAGATGTTGGAGATTACTTTGTCATCATCACCGGTAACAATGATTTCATTGAGGTAACACAGAGTGCCTGGGTAGTCTTGCATCACCTGGGTCCATAGCTTTCTGCCAGAGTGCAGCTACAGAAGCTACTCCTATGACAGGGACAAACCCCTTTGTAAGTGTTTATGGTGAGAACACATTGGGTTCTTCTCCCATCTACATCTGTTAAGTCCACTTTGCTGAAGTGTTTTCCTCCAGAAAAATTTCCAAAGATATCCTCTATCCTGGGCAGAGTGTATTGATGTACTTTTAGTACTGACCTTAAAATCACCACCGATCCTGACAGACCCATTCTTCTTTGCTACTGGGACCACTGGCATTAACCCCACTCAACTTTGAAAAAAATTCCTTCAGCTTCTATGTGATCTAGCTCACTGGCTAATTTATCACGGATGGTATAAGAAACTGGAAGGGGTTTTGTAAAACTTGGGTGGGACATTTCATTTAACACGATTTTACCCTTGATATGTTTGAATTTTCTAATGCCATTTTTGAACACTGCTGTAGCCTTGGCCATTACCTTTCCTAATTCACATTCAGTTGACTCTATTGTCGGGGATTTGAGAAGTACAGTAAATGGTGGATGGATTTCCAATCAAATTGTAATTGTCTCAGCCAATCATGTCCTCACAATGCTGGCCCTCCTGTTTTTACCACATTGCAGCCCAATGTGTCTTGGTGGTTGCTGTATTTCACTGTTACAAATGTCATTCCCACAAGAGCTATCTTTTCTCCAGTACAAGTTCTTAGCTGGATATCTGCAGCCTTCAGTCTAGCATCTTTGAAATGCCGTTCAAACTCTTATTGTGGAATGACTGAAACAGCCAAGCCAGTGGTTCAATTCCATTTTAATTAACTTTCTGTTCACTTCTGGTGTAAGCCATATTGCTTGTCTACTGTTAATTTTCATACTGTAAATCTCAAGGCCACACAATCTGTGTCACTCTCATCATTAACAGATTTTTCATCAACAGCATGCAGATTGGTGCTCTTTTTGAAACTGCAACTTGACTTTTATCTTTATCTCTTCCCTGTTCAGTCCATTTATTTTAGTCTGCCTGACTATGTATATGTCCTACTTTGTTGCATTTTCTGCAAGTTTCACTTTTAAACCTGCATTAGTCTGGTCTATGTGTTGACCTGCCACAACGATAACACAATTTGTTTGACTAGGCTGGTTTTTGTTTAGACATTGCAATTTTGTTCATGCTAACTTTCATTCCTGACCAGTACTCAATTGCATCTCTGACTGCCATTTCAACTGATTCAACGATTTGAACTGCTCTTTTAAATGTGAGTTGTGCTTCAGTTTGGAGCCAATTTTGAATGCTTTCTTGTAGATTCCACAAACTAAACAATCTCTCAGTGCATTGTTAAGCCCATGCTCAATTCAGTCACATACGCTGAAATGGACTCCCCTTCCTTTTGATTCTGCTTATGAAACCTAAAGTGATCTGCAACCAACAATGGTTTCAGTTCTAAGTGTCTGGGCATTACTTTCACGACATCAGCAAAGTTCAGTTTGGCTAGTTTAGTTAGAGTGGTTAAACCTCCTAAGCAAACTGCATACCTTTAAATCCAATGCTCTCAGCAAAACTAGATTTCACTTTTCATTGGCTGTTTCATTTGTTTCAAAATACTGCTCGATTTGCTCACTATATGTATTCCAGTTATGTCTATGTCCAATCGAATGTGTCTATTTTTCCAATGTACCCAGCCATTTCAGCTTCTTTTTCATTTATGATTATTATCACCTGGTACTGATTGTTTATGAGCTCATTTTCTGCCATTTTTTAAACTCAACCATTTCTGTTCCTTCCCGAAAAAGCAAATGCTGCACATTTTTAAAAATTCAAACATTTTTCTGTGCTTTTGTTTTAACTCAAACTTCTCACAGCACTCCAATAGGTAGGTAGTTGTCTCAGGTTCATTTAAAGCTTCCTCATCACCACTGTTATATTTGGTAACTGCAAAACAAAAAGCTAATTGAAAAAAAATAAGGGAGCCTGAGAGATGCATGAAAACTTTGTTTTTACTTTTTAAGGAGGCACACACATATGACATGGTGGCGTGATGACGTATGCCATTCACATACTTTTACATATAACCCGTAATGAATTATGTAAACAGACAAAGAATGCTTAATCAAACAATACATTTACAACATCACTCAAATATTACTGAAATATCAAATACACAACAGAAGGCAAATGCAATGTAATCTATTTCAAGAGGATGCAATCTGATGCTTTATATGGCATTGGGTAGGCTGCACTTGGAATATTATGATTAGTTTTGGGCATCTTATCTAAGAAAGGATGTGCTAGCATTTGAGAGTGTCCAGTGGAGGTTTCACAAGAATGATACTGGGAATGAAAGAGTTAACATATGAGGAGCTCCAGGCCTGTACTCACTGGAGTTTAGAAGAATGAGGGGAATTTCACTGAAACCTATCAAGTATTGAAAGGCGTAGATAGATGGGATGTGGAGAGGATATTTTCTATTGTGGAGGACTATAGGTCCAGAGGGCAAAGCCTCAGAGTAGAAGGACGTCCCTTTAGAGAGGAGGGCAGGAGGAATTTATTTAGCCAGAGGGTGGTGAATCTGTGGAATTCATTGCTACAGATGGCTGTGGAGGCCAAATCACTGGGTACATTTAAAGCGGAAAGTGATAGGTTCTTGATTAGTAAGGGCTTCAAAGGTTATAGGGAGAAGGCACGAGAATGAGTCATGATGGAACGACAGAGCAGGATCGATGGGCTGAATAGCCGAATTCTGTTCCTATGTCTGTTGGTCTCATGATCTTATATTACATTTCCAGCATTTGCAGTTATTTTGATTTTGTCGCATACATTTACTGTATGTCTCTGTAAAAACAAATACATGCATTTTCTGATTTATATCCTTGGATACACCTTTAAGTCCATGAACTCTTAAAAAATCATATGCTTGGAAATTCCCATGCTTATATGTTCTCACAGTCACATACTCAAATGCTAGTGTCCTCGTTTATTCACACAGTACATTTGTATTCTCAATCTCACAGGCCGTGTAGCATCACACACTCATAAGACCTCAAACTTGCACCTTCTCATGCTGACAGAACTTTTATCAATACCATCCAACATAGTCCTATGAGGAAGAAAGACAAGGATGGCAAGTTCAGGAACCTGGGATGATGAGCGATGTTGCAAATTTAGTCGAAAGGAAAAGGAGGCATGTTTAAGGTTTAGGAAGCTGAAATTGGACCAAGAACTTGAAGGAAGTGAGAGTGAACTTAAATAGGGTATTCGGGAGGCCAAAGTAGGCCATGAAATATCTTTGGAAGTCAAATTAAAGAGAATCTCAAGGCATTTTAAACATAAATTAAAACATAAGGACAACTAAGGAGAGGATGGGACTGCTCAGTGACAAAGGAGGGAATTTAGGCTGAAAATGAGAGGAAATGGGCAAGGTACTAAATGTCTACTTAGCATCTGTATTCAGCAAGGAGAAACATGTGACGGATAGATCAGAGAATTGTATACTAATATTCAAGGGCATATAATTATTAAGAGGACAAAAAGTTATGACTGTAGGAAAATATTAACATGAGTAAGTCCCCAGGGCCTGATGAGACCTATTCCAGATTATTAGAGATTGAAGAAAGAAGATTGCTGGGGCCTTGACAATGATCTTCATTTTCTCTGGAGTCACTGGCAAGGTCACAGCGGACTGGAGAATAGCCAATTTTATTCCTCTGATTAAGAAAGGCTGTAGAGACAAACCAGAAAACTAAAGGCCAGTGGATCCATGGAAATTTTTGGAGGATATTCTAAGTGATAGGATCTACTTGCGTCTGGAAAAGCACTGAGTTTTTAAGAATAGTCAGAATGGCTTTGTGAGGGAGAGGTCATGTATTCCAATCTTCGTTGAATACTTTGACGATGTGACAAAGATGATTGATGAGGGTAGGGCAGAGGATGTTGTATACATGACCTTTAGTAAAGCTTTTTTTTGACAAATTCCATTATGGCAGGCTAATCAAGGAGGTTTTAGCACATGGGATTCATAGAAACTTGCATTCAAAAATGGCTTGGCTATAGCAGACAGAAGGATAACATTCTTATTAGAGACCTGTGGCCACTGGGATCAGTATTGGGACCTCTGTAGCTTGTGAAATGAGTAAATGATTTGGACATAACTGTAGGTGGGTTGATAAGTACATTTGTAGATGACACAACAATTGGTGGAATTCTAGATAGGAAGGAACGTTGCCAAAGGATTCAGCAGGATATCAAACCATTGGCTCTTTATTTAAGAAAAGTTGTGCTAGGATTGGAGAAGGTTCAAAGGAAGTTCACAAGGATGATTCTAGGAATGAAAGGGATATCATAAGAGGAACCTTTGATGGCGCTGGGTCTGTACTAGCTAGGATTTAGAAGGATGGGGGGGGGATCTCACTGAAACTTTTTGAATGTTGAAAGGCCTAGACAGAGTAGGTGTGGAAGGGATGTTTCCCGTGGTAGGAGAGTCTAGGACAAGAGGGCATAGCCTCAGGATATGGGTCGTCCATTCAAAACAGAGATGCAGAGAAATTTCTTTAGCCAAAGGGTGGTGAATTTGTGGAACTTGTTACCACAGGCAGATGTAGAGGCCAGGTCGTTAGGCGTATTTAAGGCAGAGATTAATAGGTTCTTAATTGGACATAGCATCAAAGATTAAGGGGAGGAAGCCAAGGAATGAGGCAGACAAAGTGTAAAAAGGATCAGCTATGATGAAATGATGGAGCAGACTCGATGGGCAATATGGCCTAATTCTGCTCCTATGTTTTATGGTCTTATTGTCTTATATATGCCACCGCATATAACCGTGAGATTTGGTTTCTTGCAGGCATACTCAATAAATCCAAGTAACATAATGGAATCAATGGAAGACCACACCTAAGGACAGACAAACAAGCAATGTGTAAAAGACAACAGACTGCAAGAAACAAAGAAATAATAAATAAATAAATAAATAAATAAATGAATGAATGAATGAATGAATGAATGAATGAATGAATGAATGAATGAATGAATGAATAAGCAAGCAAGCAATAAATATCAAGAACATGAGATGATGACTCCTTGAAAGTGAGTCCATAGGTTGCAGGAACTGTTCAGTGAAGGGGCGAGTGAGGTTGAGTGAAGTTATTTCCACTGGTTCAAGAGCATGATGATTGAGGGGTAATAAATGTTCCTGAACCTGGTAATGTGGGTCCTGAGGCTCCTGTTTCTTCTTCCTGATGGCGGCAGTGAGAATAGAGCATGCCCTGGGTGGTAGGGGTCCCTGAAGATGGATGCTGCTTTCCCTCGACAGCACTCTGTGTAGATGTGCTCAGTAGAGGGAGGGCTTTACTCATGATGGACTGGGCCATTTCCACTACGTTTAGCAGGATTTTCAATTCAAGCGAATTGGTGTTTCCATACCAGGCCATGATACAACTAGTCGGTATACTGTCCACCACGCATCTATAAAAGTTTGCCAAAGTTTTAGATGTCATGCCAAATCTCTGCAAACTTCTAAGGAAGTTGAAGCACTGCTGTGCTTCCTTTGTAATTGCATATTTGTGCCGGACCCAGCCCAGGATAGTTCCACTGAAATGATAATGCTGAGGAATTTAGAGTTGCTGACCCTCTCCACTCTGATCACCTGATGCGGACTTTCACATGGATCTCTGGTTTCCTCAGCCTGTTGTCAATAATCAGATCTTTAGTTCTGCTGACGCTGAGTGACAGGTTGTTGTTGTGGCACCATTCAGCCAGATTTTCAATCTCCTCCTATATGCCGATTTGTCACCATCTTTGGTTCAGCCAATGACAGTGGTGTTGTCAGCAAACTTAAATAGGGCATTGGAACTGTGCTCACCCTCACAGTCACAGGTATAAAGCTAGTAAAGCAGGGGGCTCAGCACACAGCCTTGTGGTTCACCTGTGCTGAGAGAGATTGTGGAGAAGATGGTGATCCAATCCGAACTGACTTGGGGTCTGCATGTGAGGAAATCGAAGATGCATTTGCACAAGGAGGTATTGAGGCCTATGTCTTGAAGCTTGTTGATTATTTTCTGATTTCTCTGTTTTCAGTTTATTGTAGAGTGAGAAGAATAGAGGTGGCTCAACTAGCATATCAAATGGAGCAAGAAACAGTAGCATGAGATGGGTCCCACTTACTGGCTAAACAAACTGAGCCCTTATGGCAGTGAGAAAGTGAAAGCATTGTGTTCAGAGCTGCTGTAGAGCAGATAGAATGAGCCTGTATAATTGCCAGCTGTAAATTCAAAATGCCAAGGCATGACGTGGAGATCTGTGCATTCCTGTGAGAAAAGAAGCCATTTCCTATTATAACTGGATAATTATCAAAGATTTAAAGGAATTTCATTACATCATGACTTTGCTGAATTTGCATTTAAAAATTTTAAATTTAACAATGGCATTAAATTGTGGCATAAACTGCCAACTCTTCATTCTTTTCCATAGATTCTCTCTGACCTGCTGTGTTTCTCCAGCATTTTATGTGTGTGTGTTACTCTAGATTTCCAGCATCTGCAGAATCTGTTGTGCTTATGAAATTGGGTGAGGTACACTGATCACAGTTAGGCTCACTGGGATCTTCCCATTCACATAAATTACACAGGCCCTCTGCAATATTTGTTCATCAACAAATGCTACTGATCAGCCTCAGGAGAGCAGCTCACAGGCAATACCACAGTCGAAGGTCTTCGCGATGCCATATTCCCCTTTGCCTGGAGCAGCGGTGAGCACTGGCAGGTTGGCACGTGCGCACCCTTCCCTCGCTGCTAGCTGAAGTCAACGGCAGACAGTCAGCACAGGACAGGTGTGATATTGCATACACAGTCAAGAACTACACACAGGTAGTTTCAGATACAACAGTGGCAATATAAGCGATTGGCACATGTGACTTACCAATATTGTACTCCCACACACTAACAAATCGCACTTATAAAATTAAACTTTTTAAAAGGGTTTACCTTTCCTTCGTCTGTGAAGTCAGTCGACGTAAGCAGATAAAAAGGCTAAACAGGGCAAAGTAGTTGTCAATACCACCAACCATATATGACAGCAGCATCGACAAGGCATTTAGACAGACACATGAACAGGCAGGAGATGGAAGGGTATAAACCAGCTTCAAGCAGATACGCAGTTTAAATTGGCATAATGGTCGTCAAAGGCGTTGTGAAGGTAGTGACCATGTACTAAAGTGTCCTCTGCTCTATATTCTACTTTATTTGGGAAAAAGTGACATCCAGCTGGACCTTGTTCTCTAATCATAGACGTAACTTGTCATATTTCATGAGCTATACAAACTACCAATAGGGGTGGCTACAAAACCCACAATTATCAGCACTCAGTGACGACACTCGAACCATTTCCACTGCTTCAGCTGAACAAGCTGACAAGGTATTCTGGGCAAACCAGCCTTGATATTTTTGTGAGTCTGGACAAGATGAAACACGGCAAAGAAAGGCCCCCTGTGGATTTTCTCCAGCTTGACTCACATGATTGCCCAGGATTTTCATTTTTTATTCACAACCATAGTTGACCCAATTAAAATATTATTAGTCATAGATGACAAACTGGGGGATGGTACAATTATTCTCTGCTTACTTCAGTACTCTGGAAATGTAAATACTGCAATGGCTTTGCATATCTGCACTCTCTGCTGAACATCGACGACTCCTCCATAGAGATCGTTAAGAGCACCAAATTTCTTGGTGTTCATCTGGCGGAGAATCTCACCTGGTCCCTCAACACCATCTCCATGGCAAAGAAGGCCCAGCAGCGTCTCTACTTTCTGCGAAGGCTGGGAAAAGTCCATCTCCCACCCCCCCATCATCACCACATTCTACAGAGGTTGTATTGAGAGCATCCTGAGCAGCTGCATCACTGCCTGGTTCGGAAATTGCACCATCTCAGATCGCAAGACCCTGCAGCGGATAGTGAGGTCAGCTGAGAAGATTACTGGGGTCTCTCTTCCCGCCATTACAGACATTCACACCACACGTTGCATCCATAAAGCTAACAGCATTATGAAGGACCCCACGCACCCCTCATACAAACTCTTCTCCCTCTTACCATCTGGCAAAAGACACCGAAGCATTCAGGCTCTCACGACCAGACTATGTAACAGTTTCTTCCCCCAAGCCATCAGACTCCTCAATACCCAGAGCCTGGACTGACACCAACCTACTACCCTCTACTGTGCCTACTGTCTTGTTTATTATTTATTGTAATGCCTGCACTGTTATGTGCACTTTATGCAGTCCTGGGTAGGTCTGTAGTCTAGTGTAGTTTTTGTGTTGTTTTTACGTAGTTCAGTGTAGTTTCCGTATTGTTTCATGTAGCACCATGGTCCTGAAAAACGTTGTCTCATTTTTACTGTGTACAGTACCAGCAGTTATGGTTGAAATGACAATAAAATGTGACTTGACTTAACTTGACTTGAAACGAGCAAATGTTTAGAGTAAGGCCCATCAACGAAAGAGTGTATAATTTCTTAAATTCAGTCTCCAAATGTACTTATATGTAACTACTGTCAGCATTTAGCGAATATTGCCAACTGATGTTGATACACTGTTTTAAAAATGGACATTCCATCGATCAGGCTGGGCTACAAATACTCTTTGCTATAATATGCGAGCCATTTACGTACGTATATACCACAGATTTCCACAATTTCCAGTGGAAAAGTAATGCTGCCGATTTATCCTTCTCAAGTTATGAATCAACTGGTCAGGATTGCAGTTGTTAGAGTGATGCTGGTTCTGACTGACTAAGACATTGTATTCCTCTTCTATTCACAGCCAAACTGAAGGATACAAAAGCTTGGATATTGACTGTTACTTGAAGAGAACACCAACAAGTTACAGGAAAAACCTTACGAATCCAACTTTTTTTTTGCTCTCCATTTAGATTTCTAGCAGCTTTTTTTCTTAAAAAGAAGTGTTTTAATTCATACCATAAAGGGAAATAGATCAGATGCTGCATTCAGGGTCACTAACAATAATGCTCATCAGAGCCCACTCTCCAGAAAAAAAAACTAATAATTCTAATTAACTCATAATAAGGCATCCCAGGAATTAGAAGTTTTCAGTGCTCTATTCTCACACAACATTATACCTTGAGTCGTAAGTTGCCCTGACTTGTTTAAAGGTATCAGTCTTTTCACTGGATCAGAAGTTATCATCAAAGGAACACCATCACTGCAAGAATACAGTGGTTTAAGAAAGCATCTCATCATCATCTTCTCAACACAACCAGTGGTGGTTAACAAATTTCGCCTTCCTGCCAGTGCCAAATATCTCAACCACATGGATCTGCTTGACTTTATTTTTGTACTTCCTCTTCTTTGTTCGGCATTATGCCTATAACCTAGAAGGTAATTGCACAGTCATCTCTCAGGCTGACACTAATGTCCCTTGCAACATTAGGTTATGAAGTTATGCAGACAAAAAATGCCACATAAGGAGATACTGGAATCAAAGAAGATGCAGTAAAATCTTAGATAAAACAGAATATGCTGGAAGTGCTCAATAGGTCAAGCAGCAACAGTGGAAAGAGAAACAGTGAAAGTTTCAAGTTCCAGATCCTAACTAAGGGTCTCAGACCTGAAACATTAACTGTTCCTTCTTCTACAGGTACTGCCTGACCTGATGATTATTTCTAACATTTTCTATATTAGAAAAAAGATTTCAGGACAGGTTGTCAAAAGCTTGGTCAAAGAAAAGTGTTTTAAAGATGGGGGGATTTAGAGAGTTGGAGGTTTAAAGAATAAGCTTGAGGAATAAGCCCGGGTTTAAGTAGAAGGCTTGATGAATTTAACACCAGGAGTGTACAAATTTGCAGAATTGGAGGACTTCGTTGATCTTGATAGCCTATAGGAAGGTACAGAGATGGGTGATGCCATGGTACATTCACCATCTGGAGCTCCACGTCCCCTGAGACTTTCATAAAAGTGCGATAATTGAATAATAGATAATACGAGCTTGATAAGTATGACCTCTTACAGAATAAACTTGTAAGAAAACCAGATAAGGAACGTTCAAGCCACATCCCTCATCATTTAGAGACAGCACGTTGCCATTGAGCAGTGTGGTGGACTTTGACAAATGCTAACTTTGAGTGATTATAATCATAGAAATGAGCACCACTTTACAATTGCAGCAAACACGTGTATTACTGATTCCACAGTGTGCCTATGGAAGAAAGACTTTGGTTGTAGAGCGCCTGATTAAATTACTTGGAAATGTCTCAAAAAGGTTCATGTGCAATTCTGATCTTTATAGTAAATTTTTCTTTTGCAAAATTTGATAACATGGAAGTGATTTTCGCAGTGTTAGTTAAGGAAGAATATTAGCAGAAAATGCTTTGTTTTGCCAGCTTTAAAATATATCTGAGCAAGTCAAGTGAAGAAGGTATTACTTTAATATTTCATTCAAAGGATAAATATCTGACAGTGTGCTCTAGTGTCAGCCTAGATGATGCGTGCACATTTTGGAATGCAATTCAATTCACAACATTCAGACTCAAAAAGAAATTGCAGTAAAGGACACAATGGACCCCCTGTGTCTCAATTCCCTCTTCCAATGGGACCAACATAAATAAGTGGCTCATAGCTAAGTTTGTTTTATGTTTGGGATCATTGGAATGCACAATGAGCTAATTGTCTGGGCAATATCGTACTTTGGATGTGGCACCTCATTAATTAACATTTGACCAGTTTTGCTTGATCCTAAAAAGTAGCATCTTGTTGGGATGACTACATTCAAGGTAACCAGGATAAATCTTAATTTTATTCATTGGGACAGCTATTGAAGATACAGCTCAGTTGAATTTGAGCAATGGAAACCAGATACTGGGAGTGCTGGGAGCGAATCCAATTGTGCATCTGTGCTCTCATCACAAAGTACAGATCAGAATCAATTATTTTATAGGATTGTGATCCCATGGGCTCCCTTCAGCTTAGCAGGGCGAAATAAAGCTGCTTAATTCATCTAAACTTCAATTTAGCAACAAGAGGCCTGATGAGATGATACACTGCCTGGAAATGTCATCACTAGGTGAAGTATAAAGGAATTCTGACATCCAGAACAGAGTGGAAATGATGCACACTGCAATGTATTCAACATTCAAAGTGGTGCTCTCAGCCGCTCAAACCTGTTTGAGATTGTGGCAAACCTGCACTCTGCATTACTGCCTACCCTTGATAACCTTTCACTCCTCTGTTTATCAAAACATATCTGAAGACTCTGCAACTCACAAACCTTACCTCCTTTTCAAAGCGTAACCCTTATTTCTGAATTCTTCCGCAGGAGACAACAGCCACCACACATCTATCCTGTAAAACCCTCAGGATCTTACATAGTAATAGCTACATCCCACTTGAAGAAACCTATCTGAGGTAAAGACTGAGCAAAATGATTGATGCCATTTGGATTATCTCGGTTGCCATAAACTCTGTTGTTTTCTTTATTTTTTAGGCAATGTTAAATCTACATGTTAAGAAGTAGCACAACAACATACTGGAGGAACTCAGCAGGCCAGGCCGTATTTATAGAAAAGAGCAAACAGTCAACGTTTTGGATTGAGACCCTTTGTCAGGACCCTTCATTAAAAAGTAGGAGTATTTCTTTAGAAATTACAACATTATCCACATATTGATGGTGAGTTCTATACAACTTGGATGCTCTTTACATTTTCCATTATTCAGGAACAAGCAGGTTCAGATTTGCAAAACCACTCATTCTAGCCATACATGAGAAATGGAAGCTATGCATAACTAGAACGGTAGGCCTGAATCTAACCTGTTATACAGGGACAACTGTACTTGGGTTATCGTAGGCAGATGTACAGAATGAGCTCAGAAATCATCTACTCCAATTGACCACTCAAAACTATCATACTCTATTACAATAAAGTAAAGAATTGCTGATCCTGAGAGCATCTCATAACCTCAAAATGTCCCAAGCAGGTTGCAGAAAGGTAATGTACTCTGTTTATTGTAACAAAGGGAATCTCAGACCCCAGCTTACACAGAACTACAGATAATATCGGGAAAATGCACCAGGAATTTAAGGCTACGTTTAAGTGTGTATGACTTGATGACTGCGTGGCCTGCTGAAGCCTTGGGCTTTAGGTGACAGTGAATTGATATGACCCCATTTCTTTCTGATGTTGCAGAGCACCCAAAGGAGAGTGTCCCAGCTGAGCTTGAAACCAGGGTCCAGGTGTGGAGATGAGGAGCAGGGGCAGGCAATTAAAGACCAGACTGAGGCCGAGGAGTAGAGGAAAGATTCAGTATAGATGGCTGATTGCTGAGACACAAGAAACGGCAGATGCTGGGATCGGGATCAACTACAGTTTGCTGAGGAACTCAGCAGCCGTTTGATTCGCTGAGTTCAGCAGACTGTTAGATGGTTGATTGTGGTGGATGTCCAGCTCACGTGGTGAGGAGTAATGGAGACTGAGCACTGATCAGAGTCAAAGTTAATTTATTATTAAATACATATACGTCACCAAATACTACCTTGCGATTAATTTTTTGCAGGCATTTACAGAAAAATAAAGAAATACAAGAGAATTTATGAAAAAAACTACGTATATTCCTGACCTGGGTAGTGTGGGACCTGAAGCTCCTGTACTTCATGATGGTAGTAGCAAGAAGGGAGCAAGGCTTGGACAGTGGTGTCCTTGATGATGGATGCTGCTTTCATGTGGCAGTGCTCTTTGTGAAGATGCTCAATGGTGGGGAGGTACTTGCCTGTGGTGGACTGGGCTGTATCCACCACCTTCTGTAGTCCTTTCCACTCCTGGGCATTGGTGTTTCCCTTCCAAGCCACAATGCAACCAGTTAGGATGCTCTCCACTGTGTGTCTACAGAAGTTAGTCAAAGTGCCAAATCTACATAAACCTCGAAGAAAGTAGAGGCAATGTTATGCCTTCTTTGTGAGAGCACTTACATACTGGTCCCAGGATAGACCTTGTGATATGGTAACGCCAAGGAATTTAAAGCTACTTATCCTCTCCACATGCGATCTCCTAATTCTTTCTCCTGTAGTCGATAATCAGCTCATTGGTCTCAAAGGTAGGAAATGGACGCCAAATGGGAACTGGACTGTCAAGGCCTCTGGGGGAAGTGACGGATAAGATCAAGTGCTACTGGGGTGCCCCATGATTTAGTGTCTGGTCCAAGAGAAGTTGTGCCGTTGAAATGGTGGGTGGAGAGGTTGTTTGGTGGCAGTAGTAGTGATGGTTTGGTGGTGGGTTGGGGCGGGGAGAGTCATGTTGCTAAGAATAGAGGATAGATAATGGGCTTACCTGGAGGAATCCACTCCCGTGCACTATTACTAAAAGCTAATTGTACTGGAAGAAAATGACATTGGAGGTTTTTGGAACAGTGTGATTTAATTTTCCCGCCAGTGCTCCAAAGGAATGTAGCAGATTAATTGATAATAATTGATGTGTATCTGACACAGAAATCCTTACCTGTCCATCACCTCCCTCTGGTGCTCCTCCCCCTTTTCTTCCTTCCATCCTCTCCTATTAGATTCCCCCTTCTCCCACCCTGTATCTCGTTCACCAATCAACTTCCCAGCTCTTTACTTCACACTCCCCCCGCCGCCGTTTCACCTATCACCTTGTGTTTCTTCCTCGCCTCCCCCACCTCCTAACACTGACTCCTCATCTTTCTTTCCCCAGCCCTGATAGAACCATAGAACCATAGAAACTACAGCACAGAAACAGGCCCTTTGGCCCTTCTTGGCTGTGCCGAACCATTTTCTGCCTAGTCCCACTGACCTGCACACAGACCATATCCCTCCATACACCTCCCATCCATGTATCTGTCCAATTTATTCTTAAATGTTAAAAAAGAACCCACATTTACCACCTCGTCTGGCAGCTCATTCCATACTCCCACCACTCTCTATGTGAAGAAGCCCCCCCAATGTTCCCTTTAAACTTTTCCCCCCTCACCCTTAACCCATGTCCTCTGGTTTTTTTCTCCCCTTGCCTCACTGGAAAAAGCCTGCTTGCATTCACTCTATCTATACCCATCATAATTTTATATACCTCTATCAAATCTCCCCTCATTCTTCTACGCTCCAGGGAATAAAGTCCTAACCTATTCAACCTTTCTCTGTAACTGAGTTTCTCAAGTCCCGGCAACATCCTTGTAAACCTTCTCTGCACTTTTTCAACCTTATTTATATCCTTCCTGTAATTTGGTGACCAAAACTGAACACAATACTCCAGATTCGGCCTCACCAATGCCTTATACAACCTCATCATAACATTCCAGCTCTTATACTCAATACTTCGATTAATAAAGGCCAATGTACCAAAAGCTCTCTTTACGACCCTGTCTACCTGTGACGACACTTTTAGGGAATTTTGTATCTGTATTCCCAGATCCCTCTGTTCCACTGCACTCCTCAGTGCCTTACCATTGATCCTGTATGTTCTACCTAGGTTTGTCCTTCCAACGTGCAATACCTCACACTTGTCAGTATTAAACTCCATCTGCCATTTTTCAGCCCATTTTTCCAGCTGGTCCAAGTCCCTCTGCAGGCTCTGAAAACCTTCCTCACTGTCTACTACACCTCCAATCTTTGTATCATCAGCAAACTTGCTGATCCAATTTACCACATTATCATCCAAATCATTGATATAGATGACAAATAACAATGGACTCAGCACTGATCCCTGTGGCACACCACTAGTCACAGGCCTCCATTCAGAGAAGCAATTCTCTACCACCACTCTCTGGCTTCTTCCATCGAGCCAATGTATAATCCAATTTACCACCTCTCCATGTATACCTAGCGACTGAATTTTCCTAACTAACCTCCCATGCGGGACCTTATCAAAGGCCTTACTGAAGTCCATGTAGACAATATCCACTGCATTCCCTTCATCCACTTTCCTGGTAACCTCCTCGAAAAACTCCAACAGATTGGTCAAACATGACCTACCATGCACAAAGCCATGTTGACTCTCCCTAATAAGCCCCTGTCTATCCAAATGCTTGTAGATTCTGTCTCTTAGTACTCCCTCCAATAACTTACCTACTACTGATGTTAAACTCACCGGCCTATAATTTCCCGGATTACTTTTCAATCCTTTTTTAAACAACGGAACAACATGAGCCACTCTCCAATCCTCCGGCACTTCACCCGTAGACAGCGACATTTTAAATATTTCTGCCAGGGCCCCTGCAATTTCAACACTAGTCTCCTTCAAGATCCGAGGGAACACTCTGTCAGGTCCCGGGGATTTATCCACTTTAATTTTCCTCAAGACAGCAAGCACCTCCTCCTTTTCAATCTGTACAGTTTCCATGGTCTCACTACTTGATTCCCTCAATTCCATAGATTTCATGCCAGCTTCCTTAGTAAATACAGACGCAGAAAATCTATTTAAGATCTCCCCCATTTCCTTTGGTTCCGCACAAAGCCGACCACTCTGATCTTCAAGAGGACCAATTTTATCCCTTACAATCCTTTTGCTCTTAATATACTTGTAAAAGCTCTTTGGATTATCCTTCACTTTGACTGCCAAGGCAACCTCATGTCTTCTTTTTGCCCTCCTGATTTCTTTCTTAAGTATTTTCTTGCACTTCTTATACTCCTCAAGCACCTGATTTACCCCCTGTTTCCTATACATTTCATACAACTCCCTCTTCTTCTTTATCAGAGTTGCAATATCCCTTGAGAACCATTCGTCCCCCCCATCCCTCCCCACTGATCTCCCTCCTGGCACTTATCCGTGTAAGCGGAACAAGTGCTACAAATGCCCTTACACTTCCTCCCTTACCACCATTCAGGGCCCCAAACAGTCCTTCCAGGTGAGACATCACTTCACCTGTGAGTCGACTGGGGTGATATACTGCGTCCGGTGCTCCCGATGTGGCCTTTTATATATTGGTGAGACCCGACGCAGACTGGGAGACCGCTTTGCTGAACATCTACGCTCTGTCCGCCAGAGAAAGCAGGATCTCCCAGTGGCTACACATTTTAATTCCACATCCCATTCCCATTCTGACATGTCTATCCACAGCCTCCTCTACTGTAAAGATGAAGCCACACTCAGGTTGGAGGAACAACACCTTATATTCCGTCTGGGTAGCCTCCAACCTGATGGCATGAACATCGACTTCTCTAACTTCCGCTAAGGCCCCACCTCCCCCTCGTACCCCATCTGTTACTCATTTTTACGCACACATTCTTTCTCTCACTCTCCTTTTTCTCCCTCTGTCCCTCTGAATATACCTCTTGACCATCCTCTGGGTCACCCCCCCCCTTGTCTTTCTTCCCGGACCTCCTGTCCCATGATCCTCTCGTATCCCCTTTTGCCTATCACCTGTCCAGCTCTCGGCTCTATCCCTCCCCCTCCTGTCTTCTCCTATCATTTTGCATCTCCCCCTCCCCCTCCAACTTTCAAATCCCTTACTCACTCTTCCTTCAGTTAGTCCTGACGAAGGGTGTCGGCCTGAAACGTCGACTGCGCCTCTTCCTATAGATGCTGCTTGGCCTGCTGCGTTCACCAGCAACTTTGATGTATGTTGCTTGAATTTCCAGCATCTGCAGAATTCCTGTTGTTTTCCTTATTCCTATTCAATTTGCCTTTAATCCTGACAGGAACATACAAACTCTGCACTCTCAAAATTTCCCCTTTGAAGGCTTCCCACTTACCAATCACATCTTTGCCAGAGAACAACTTGTCCCAATCCACGCTTTTTAGATCCTTTCTCATTTCTTCAAATTTGGCCTTCTTCCAGTTCAGAACCTCAACCCTAGGACCAGATCTATCCCTGTCCATGATCAAATTGATACTAATGGTGTTATGATCACTGGAACCAAAGTGCTCCCCTACACAGACTTCTGTCACTTGCCCTAATTCATTTCCTAACAGGGGATCCAATATTGCATCCCCTCTAGTTGGTCCCTCTATATATTGATTTAGAAAACTTTCCTGAACACATTTTACAAACTCTAAACCATCTAGACCCCTAACAGTATGGGAGTCCCAATCAATGTATGGAAAATTAAAATCCCCTACCACCACAACTTGTGATGGAGGGTCTCGGCCCGAAACGTCACCTGTTCACTCTTTTCCATAGATGCTGCCTGGCCTGCTGAGTTCCTCCGGTATTTTCTGTGCGTTACACAGAAATGCTTGTTACTGCATCTCTTTCTGGGAAAAGTACTTTTTGGTATATCTGCCTTTGAAGTAAACAGCACCTCACAATTTAATTCCTGACAAACCTGTACAAGTGAGGGTAGAACCTCTGCTCTCATTTGAAATGGTAACGTGGAATCTTTTGTCTTTTCCTGAGATGTTTAGCATCCTGGCTAAAGGATGGCAAGGCTGTAGTTTCCTTATTTGGGTATTTATTGAGATAAAGCGCAATGATAAGCCCTTCCAGCCTTTCAAGCAGCGCCACCCAGCAAACCCCTATTTAACCCCAGCCTAATCACAGGATGATTCACAATGACCAATTAGCCTACTAACGAGTACGTCTTTGGACTGTGGGAGGAAACCTACACTTTCCACAGGGAGGACGTACAGATGACATTGGAATTGAACTCCAACGTCCGAAATCAGAGCTCATGACTCCTGTTGTTGGGGGTGCAACTTTACCAAACCCAAACCTGGTTAAAAATGACATGGCCTGTAGACTGTAGCATTGAGTCCTTGCTAAAAATAACAGCTGGACTACAGTCAGCAGCTTCACACTCTTCACAGGAGGCAGTAGGAAACACACTCTATATAAGGCACTGCTGCAGATCACTGAAAAGGAAAACTACACCTAAAATCTATCAAAGGTTTTCACTAAGATCTCCATCAATTTCTGGCAAATCCCAATAATAATGGGACATTTTTCTCACTGGAGAAGGAGAAAAGTAGGCAGAAGGGTAACACACATCAAAGTTGCAGAAGGGTAGATTGTTTTAAGGTAGCAATGATTCCTGTATCCTGCAATATGACTGGAGTGAATTGGAAACTACTACACTAACTAAATCCCCCTTTATTTATTTATTTATTGACATACAATGTGGAACAGGCCCTTTGAGCCACGCCACTCTGCAATCCCCCAGTGTAATCCCAGCCTGGTCATGCGACCCCTTTATCCCCCTTCCCCATCCCAGACCACATGCTGTGTATAAATGTAAGGACCAATTAATATGCTCTTTAGCGTTAGTCATTTTTACATATATTCTTATATCTTATATCAGTTTAATAACTGGATTATTTGCATAGTGTATATTTTATGAAGTAGATGAGCACTGGAGTTCTACTTTCTGCATGTTTTGGTATAGTATCTCTCCTCTCTCGTTAGCAATGAGCACTGCTAACTGTGGTGTTACCATGGTTACAGCACGAGTTGAATGCTGCTTGACTTGTTCCTGATAGGATCAAAAGATAGACTGTTAATGAGAGCGAGGCTGTATGAATTTATAAAGAATTTTACTGAATCTACCGGTATCTTGCCTCCTGCGGGTTTTGAACTGGGTGTCCTTTTCTATCAGTGAATGCAAAAGTTTGCTTATCAAAAGCCTCCTTCCCTAAATTTCAAAGCTTTTTCCGCCTCTGATCACCAGCAGCTAATTCATAGCAAAGTGACTTGTTGCCAGCTTGTGCATGTGCTTCATTCACACATGAAAGGAGAGCGCTACACAC
This sequence comes from Mobula hypostoma, assembly GCF_963921235.1. Taxonomy (NCBI): domain Eukaryota; kingdom Metazoa; phylum Chordata; class Chondrichthyes; order Myliobatiformes; family Myliobatidae; genus Mobula; species Mobula hypostoma. Next base: position 55,488,146 of record NC_086107.1, read on the forward strand.
TATTTAATTCCCTTATTGGGCAATGCACTGCTGCAATGCTTTGTAGTTCTACGTCTCCCCTTTGGGGGGCCATTGTTCTACTTACCAGGGTACAGAGCAGGGCAGAGCAGTATTCCAATGAATAAGGATTTAGTTCAAAGATAAAAACAGCACACCTGACTAAGCTCGGCATCTGCTCTTTTGTAGTTAAAATACTGGAAAGCTCTGAATTAAGTTACATAAGGATGTCCAAAATAGTTGTTGGTGGTGGATAATTGAAGATTGGTGGGATGAGGAAAAGAAGACAACATACTGTGAGGCCTGTATCCAGCTGGTAAGTACCGGCAGTTCAATAGCAGACTGCAGCATCACCAGCACAGCTATTAGCAGATTCACAACTTCCACACAGTTCAGTCCCAAACTTGCCAAGAGATCCCTGTTTGTGAACTTAGCAATACTCCACTACTGGAGTCTTGTGGCAGAACAACAGGATGCTGGAATTCTCCTGGCACCTAAGTTGGGGAATCTGCCTGCAGACTTAGTGTCAGGTTAGACTGGGACAGGATCCCAGGTACTTTCACATGACTGGAGAGTGGCTTCAAGAGAGAAAGGTAAAAATAAGCGCAATTACTTTTATAGTTACTTGGGTTTGATGGAATGTTTTCAATTATTTAAATTCATTTTATGTTTCTTAACTGGTTTATGATATTTTACAAAACCAATTTTTTTGCTTACTTCTTTTTTTAAGGGATTATATGTTGAAAGTCAGGGATATTCAGCGATATTGGAAAAGCTTGTCAGTGTTCAAAGCTGTAGGCTTTGTTTTTCAGTACATACAAAATGCTGGAGGAACTCTCAGACATCGTCTATGAGAGGGGTGAAATACAGTAGATGTATCGAGCCAACATCGTTCATTATTTTGGCCTGAAACATCAACTGTTTATTCTCCACCATGGATGCTGCCTGACCTCCCGAGTTCCTGCAGCATTTTGAGTTTGTTGCTCAAGATTCCTAGTAGCTACAAAATCTCATGTATCTAGGGTTTGGATTCCATCATCAGAAGTTTGCTTAGACAGGGCCTGTTGATGTCTGGAAATGTAGAGGAGGTTTGACCTAAAAGCATAGTGGCAGAGATGATTCGGCAATAACAATAACTTTAATAATAAACTGCAAATATAACAAGCCATGTGGGTTACAAAACAAGGGAGACTAGATACTAAACTCACAGGCGACAAGGTAACTGAAGGCTAGGAGCAACTGGTTGAGGCTGGCTGGTTTGTGTGAATGAACAAGGATTTTAGATGCGACCTGGGTTTAAATAGGCTGCAGGTGATGGTTTGGAAATGAGTGGCAGGTGACGCCTGTTAGCTGGGTGGAGACTGGGAAGAGACTCCATGTGCAGCCTGACATTTAAGGTCTACCCTCAAAACCCTGCACAGTGTTCAGTGAAATTCTGCTGCTAAGCAAGGCCTTGCTAGTCATGTCAAGGTTGCTTTCATTCAGAGGTTTCTCTGAACAGCTGTTCAGAAGGTATTTGCAAGGCTGACACATTTCTCAGCCATGAGGACAGGCAGCAAACCCCACTTAGCTTTCCGATTTTATGTGAATTAAAATTATTGACTAGATTGATCAAGCTTCTTCACCTTGAGAAAAGTCTTCAAGGAGTGGTACCTCAGAAAGGCAGTGTCCATTATTAAGGACCTCATCACCCAGGACGTGCCCTCATCTCACTGTTACCATCAGGAAGGAGGTACAGAAGCCTGAAGTACACACTCAGTGACTCAGGAACAGCTTCTTCCCCTCTGCCATCTGATTCCTAAATGGACATTGAACCCATGTTCACTACATCACTTCTTTATATATATTATTTCTGTTTTGCACTATTTTTGATCTAACTATTCAATATACACATATATATATACTTACTGTAATTGGTTTACTTACTTACTTTTTTCTTTCTATATTATCATGTCATGTTTCTATAGAGAGAATTGCCCTGCTATTCAATGCCAGGAGTCAAACTCCAGAGCATTTGGACACAATGGTAAAAGAGGTTCAATCGTCACACTTACGCAATTTGATTATTAATCATTTTCAGCACCTGCATTAATTCATGTGAGGCTTGAAAATGCACAGATACAGCATGTCTCCTGCCAGTTACCAGACTACGTGCACCAACCCTGTGCGCTGTCTGAATCATTCACACATACATTGGCTGGGACACCCTTCCGACCCACTGACTCCCTATCAGGGCTCTGCAACTGAGAAAACTTCCCTGGCACAGTTGGGAGATTGACAGACAGCTAGAAGTGGGCACCTGGAGCCATCCATACAGCTTAAGACGGGGAGAAATTGTAATCGGCAATGTGCCTAAGGAAGATGTGAATCGCTATGGACATGTGCCAGCAGTGAGCGGTGACATGAGATGCAGATTTGATGAATGGAATCAGGCCCAACACTGGTGGCGTCTCTCTGCTTTGCCGCAGTATGTGAGGGCAGTTTAACAATACCCTAGCTTTGAGCTGTACTGGTGTTTTGTGCTTTACATAAAATGCTCCAACAACAGTTAAGATGAATCCTCACAGATACTAATTCTCCGGTGGGGACTCAGAGCTATGATTTAAAGGAAGGGTTGGGACTGCAGAACAGTGAATGTCTCAGTGTTTGAAAGAGTGGTGACTGTACTGAAGTCTTCACCCAAGCACTCAAACTGTGCAGCTGGAATTCAAAGTCTAATCGTCCTGATTTGATACTTCACAGTCTCAACGTACAGTTGACACCAAAATGGTTAGTGATAGACCTTTCTGCAGTCAGCTCCCTGCTATGATGTCAACTATAGATTTAGACAAGTATAATTTTGGCTTGTTGTACGTTGCTTTCATTTTCCCACTTATAACGCAGTTTGTTTCTGTCCCTTCAGGTGCCACTAAATGTAACTAATTAGAAAGGCTAACGTAGCTAAATGTTTCTGATTAGAAAGGCTGGCTCTGTTATAGGAGTCAAACTGGACACACCCGAGGCTGTGGTAGTACAAAGGACCCTACAGAAAATCCTGGCAAATCTGGACAAAGTTTTTCACCCTCTGTATGCCACCTTGGCTGAACAGAGGAGCACTTTTAGTAATAGACTAAAATAACTGTGCTTTATGAGGTCATTCTTACCCTCGACCATTAGGTATAAAGAGTCAGCTGATAACCGGGGAAGTGATGACCCCTCTCCCCCCACCCCCCCAGCGTTAGACTGTTTGTGATACCTTATTTTTTATTCTTTCTACATTTTTTTAAAATTATGAGGACACTCCGTCCTCGTTTATTGTCATTTAGAAATGCATGCATTAAGAAATGATACAATGTACATCCAGAATGATATCACAAGAAAACACAGGACAAACCAAGACTAAAACTGACAAAACCACATAATTATAACATATAGTTACAACAGTGCAAAGAAATACCATAATTTGATAAAGAGCAGACCATGGGCACAGTAAAAAAAAGTCTCAAAGTCCCGATAGACTCATCACCTCTCCCTGCCATGAACCTCCAAGTGCCGCCAACTTGCCGATGCAGCACCATTGGAAGCACCCGACCGCAGCGGACTCTGAGTCCGTCTGAAAACTTCGAGCCTCTGACCAGCCCCTCCGACATAGCCTCTCCGAGCACCATCCTCTGCCGAGCGCTTCGACCCCGCCCCGGCCGCCGAGCAACAAGCAAAGCCAAGGACTCAGGGCCTTCTCCTCCAGAGATTCTGGACCACACAGTAGCAGCAGCAGCGAAGCAGGCATTTCAGAAGTTTCACTAGATGTTCCTCTGTGCTCTCACGTCCATCTCCATCAAATCAGGATTGTGCATGGCACCCTACTTGACAAATAACAGACATCACCACCGGAGTGGCCGCTGCGAGCTGCGTCATACCGCCATCTTCTCTTCTAATATTTATATCTGTGCACTTGTACTGCTACTGTGACACTGTAATTTTCTTTGGGATCAATAAAGTATCTATCTAACTCTTCCACCTACAGACTCACCACAGAGTGTGTTGGCAATTTCCTTTTTGCCCACGTTTCCCTTCAGTGGCTCCTCAAAATCTACTTTCATTTACACCAAGACAATTTATGTTAAGTCTAGAGCTAGTAAATTTCTTTCAAGTTAACTTTGCTAAGACTGTAAGCATTTAGCTCAATGAGAGTTAAACTGTTGCAAACAAAATGCAGTCCCTGTCAATTCATCCTCCTGCTCGATCATACTGAGTATGTTGTTAGTGCGAGATTTGATGTGCAGGTGAAGCAAGCAGTGCTGAAACTCAAACCATATCCTCCTATCAAAAAGGACGATTGAACTCCGTCTCTGTAAACAGACTGTGTGAATGCCCTATCTTTAAATACAGTTTACCAAACAGCTGGGGCTTCACTGGCCATCTTGGCCAGCATGTAAAGATGTAAAGGCCTGCATCATGCTGGGCCTCACTGATCGGCGATGAACTGGCCTCATCCTGGAGGCTGCATTTGGGTGCACAATGGAAGAAAGAATGCAACCCCAAAGACACTAAATACTTAAATTCCAGTTGTATATTTTAGGTGAGTTGAGATCATATAATGTGGATGCATAATTCACCTGTAATGAAGTTCAAAGATCCAAAACCTGGAAGCTGAAAGTTAACAAATGATGCTGAAATCCAGGTACTTGTGGAACATGATGGCTCCTGGGTTTTGCCAATGTAATTATTTCAAATGCTGGAAATATATTATTTAGCATGGCTTAGAAGGAACATGGATTCATTATAAGTTTCATTTTTGTAATTGCATAAGGTTAACTTTGCCAATAGAAACCACAGTGACAGTTTTCAATAATTCATATATCTGCACATCTTCTCTGTGGATTGTCATCTTGTCACGGTGGAGAGGCTAGTGTGGTTCTGAGATCCCGAGAATGATGCCGTCTGGAGCTATGCTCCTGGCAGGGTCACCTATGGCAGTAAGATCGAGGGTGAGGTCCCAGACAAACAACAATCCAACCAAGACCTCAATGGTAGAACAGGCGAACGAAATTACTTCAAGCTCAACAGCTGTGAAGGCGGATGAAGGCTGCAACAAATCCATCAGCTCCAATCGTCGTGGTTTCCATGCCATTGGAATCAGTTGGTTGATTTGTGAAGTATCGTGTGCTTCTTGGAGTGCAACACCAAGTACACGTTAAACAAATACACGTACAGGTGTCTTCACACTGTGGTCCACTTCAGAACGAAGACCATCATCCTCGACCTTGAGGGATAGCCACGACGATATCTGCACATAATTCCACCATGTCTTCACATAGCTTCACTTTAATCTTTGCTCTTTGGGACTGTGCCAAGTATTTAATAATGCTCTGGTTGGCCTGCTTTTAATGAAAAGGACATAGAAAGTCTGAGTATTAGAATCTTTTTGTTTTTGCTCTCAGCCTCAAACCATGTGCCACTATTCTTGCATGGCCACAAATTGCTTGGAATGAGATCCATATAATCCACTTGCAAGAGGACTTTTGTCAAGTAGTCTGAGCTAAGAAACTCTACCAAATGGACTCACTCACGCACACATACAATGTCAGCAAGACAAAGGAAATGATTACCAATTCAGGAAAACCCCGCACCACTCAAACCCCTCTACACATCAACGGCTCAGCAGTGGAAACCGTGAGCAGTTTCAAACTCCTGGGAATGGACGTCTCGCCCAATCTCTCATAGTCCCAGAACATGTCCTACACGATCAAGAAATCTCACCAATGCCTCTACTTTCTGAGGAGGCTGGAAAGAGCTGGACTATGCACATCAACACTCACGACCTTTTACTGATGTGTAGCTGGGAGCATCCTAACACACTGCATAACTGAGTGGTATGGTAGACAAGAGGGCTCTACAACGAGTAGTTAACGCTGACCAATGCATCACTGGCACTATCCAACCCGCTATCAAAGACGTATATACAGAAAGGTGCCGGGAAAAGGCCAGAAGTATTATAAAGGATCACACCCACCCTGCTTATGGACTGCTTGTCCCGCTCCCATCAGGGAGGAGGCTACGCCGGGACCACTAGACTCAAACAGTTACTTCCCCCAACCTGTCAGGCTGATCCGTACCTCCACCCGTCAACCTACCCATTTTCAAAGACTTCATCTCATGTTCTTGATATTTATTTCTTCTTTTTTGTTTGTATTTGCTTTGTTGTCTTTTTCCTGTTAGTTGTTTGCCCATCCTGTTGGGTGAGGCTTACTGTGTAGACCAGCAAGGATGTGAATCTCAGAGTTGTACTATATAGTGACATAGGGTACAACTACATTACATGCATATCAGCCACTCCTTTCACCCCCCCTCCCATGCACTGTCACTTTATGCTTACACTCCACACCTGATACCTACACTGACACAGTCAGTGTTCTGTTGTTTTCATATGCCCTGCTGCTGTCTAGAAGTTACTTAGTGTCACTTTATGAACATACAATCAGTCCATGTGTATAAGCTAATCTTACCAATATGTGGCCACACACAAAGAGTTACTTGTATTTATTGTGTTTTTATCGGGTTCTTAATGCTGCCTCGAATCTGGAGTAACAATCATTTTTTTTCCCCTTGCACTTGTGTACCGAAGAACGATAATAAACACAAACAACAGGAATTCTGCAGATGCTGGAAATTCAAGCAACACACATCAAAGCTGCTGGTGAACGCAGCAGGCCAGGCAGCATCTCTAGGAAGAGGTACAGTCGACGTCCTGATGAAGGGTCTCGGCCTGAAACGTCGACTGCACCTCTTCCTAGAGATGCTGCCTGGCCTGCTGCGTTCACCAGCAACTTTGATGTGTGTTGGTTGAACGATAATAAACAGTCTTTCTTCTTGAATACATGCAGACAATTCAGATTTGCTCACTTATATCCTCACTTATTTGCATTTGACTCAGAAACCCACAAAAGAGCAGCTTTTAAGTTGTATTCATGTCAAACTGCTGTGATTGACACTTGCCACACTGTATGTACTTCACAGTCTGAAGTCACTGGCAGGATTCAGGGTGATGTCAGAGACCTTTAGGGACAATAATTTTAATATAACAGCTTTTAAAGCGGTACATGTTAGTAATGCCTATTACATATATATATATATATATGCACAAGAGTATATAACCATAATGTGCTTAATGACAAATTAGCGGCCTACGAACCAACCCCTTCTCTTCCAATGCACATGTCCCTGGAGATTTGTTCTTGACAGTGAAGTGACTCAGAACAGTGTCACATTCATCACTGTACTCAAACATCAGATATATTAATGCAGGATAAGCATACCATGATTTTATTCCCTTGAATTTCAATTCAGAAGGTAGAAAAATAAGTCATGAAATTACATTAGATATTCACTACAAGATTGGCACCGTATCAGTGAGCTACATTACTAAGAGTGCCTGTGTGACATGTTGTTTGAGAAACTTAAAAGTTTTCAAAAGTGTTCCCTTTCCAACAAACCAGCTCCTCTGAAAAAAACATCAACGTTAGCAATGTCTGTTTTCCTTAGATATGCGTAGGTCCCTAACCTTAGTTAAGACCCCTGGCATCCGTGTCTGGTATTTACAGGAGTAAATAAAAGTTAGAACCTTCTGTAAACATTTTGGAAACTAAGAAAAGTACCTAGAAAATCACTTCCTGTTGGACCTTTTCCGGTGCTGTTTGGACATTGAAGCCAGGAGAATCACCCTAAATGTGCATCATCATAGGTTTATAAAACTAATTATCAAACTCTGAATCCTTATTCATATAATGCACATCTTGCCTCCTTATTCTACCTCATGATTCCCTATGTTAAATGTCACCTATTTCCCCAATTCAGCAGGTGATACCCTCCCGAAGTCAGTAAGCCATTTTCATATAAATCACACTTTTAGTTCCAACTCCAGTCTTTATTTTGCACATTGTACCTATCTATTGCTCTTTAAAGTGTCTAATTAAATTCATTGCTATTCTCTAGATCCCAAATGTGCACAGTTTTATTCAAAGCCTGCAACATTGCGATGAGGCCGCAGCATTTCTTAGTTACCACAGGACTGACTCACAGCAGGATCAAAACTCAGTAAACTTGAAATCAAAAGGAGAAAAAAATTATCTTATTTTTTCTTAATTTATTTTGACATTGTGTTTGGATTAGTCAGTAATGATATCTGCCTCCTCCAGTAAGTTGGAATGCTCATTGTGCAGGTCACTAAAATGATAAGTGCCTTATAAATGAAGCTCTTTAAGCAGAGTAGAGGATGTGATGATAGCCCGGGGCCAGATGGTGTGAAGGAAATAGCGAGAATAAAGTTGGCAGCTGTCAGCCTCTGCCTTTGCCTCCTCTGCAATGCTCTATTCTGGATGACAGGCTGACAGTGTATTTTTGGCCTTCTTTGGGCTAATTCCCCTGGAAATACTGTAGAAATAGTCACCCTTGTCCAATGCATAAAAGCAAGAAGAAAATAAAGGATTCATTCTTTTTCTTTCAGAAAACCTGGGGAAATTGATGGAGGAATACCAAGCTTCAAACCACAGGTTACCAAGAAGATAATAAGATTGTCTATGAGAGAAGATGAAACAAATCATTCTAGACTTCAGGTTTTGGATTGTAGATAGCAAGCAAGAGCAGGAAAAGGAAAGAGTTCCTCAGCTGGTTCCCTCTGAACTTTCTCTTAGAAATTCATTGGTGTTTTAATGAAACTCTCTGTCAATCAGCAAAGCCAGTAAAATCAATACAAACCATTGGTTATGACTATAGATGCTGAAACTCTGCAGAAGCAGAAATGTAGTGAATGACGAGTAGACCTAATCGGGAATCCGGGGAAAAAGACATATGAACATGCATGCAATCGGTGCTGGATGCAGAATTAAATATAACAGACTTGCAGGTATGGGAAGAAGAAATCAATCAACAATTCATCCGTTAGTGTTTGATACTTGTCATTAGTAATGATGGGTGGAGGCCCTGCAACTGAATGTGTGTTCAGACTTATGTGTTTAAGAAAGGGTGGTGTATTGAGCTCCTATGGCAAATATCTTAAAACCAGGCTCTTATAAAGATTAATGTCACAATTTGCATTTCCTCCTCTATTCCATGTGCACACTATTGGTCATACCAATATAGCATCCACACAACTTAATTTGGGAACCTACACAGCTCCTGCAGTCTATACTGGCCCCAACCTGAGTTCAGGCAATGGTCATACATGACCATTTTTTATTCATTTAAAGGATTTATGCTTTGCAGGCCGAGCCTGCATTTAATTAACCATCCATAATATCCCCAGAGAAAGCGATGGTGAATGGCCTTTTTAAACCCCTGCAGTACCTGAGGTCTGGGTAAACCCAGAATGCTGTTTGTAAGAGAGTTCCAGGATTTTCACCTAGTGACGGTGAATTAATGGTGATACATAACCAAGCCAGGTTGGTGTGTGTGTGGTTTGGAGGGGAACTTCTACGTAGTGGTATTCATGCTGTTGCAATCCTTGTCTTTCTAGCTGGAAGAGGCCACGGGTTTGGAAGATGTTGTCTCAGGAGTTTTAGTGAATTGCTTCAGTGTAAACTGTAGATGGTACAAACTTCTACTAATCTGATTAGTGAACGTGTGTGGGGTGCCTATCAACACTGTTGCAATGGGCTATATGGTGTTGAACTTCTTGAGTGTTGTTAAGCTGTGAAGTGGGGAATACACTCCCGATTTGAGTCTAGTAGATGGTGGACAGGCATAGGGTAGTTAAGAAAGTGAGTCATTCACCACAGCATCCCTGGCCTCTGATCTGCTCTTGTTGCCACACTGTATATATAAATATGACTCTGCTAGTTCAGCTTCTGGTCAATGGTAACCCCCCAGGATTTTGATAAGAGGGGATTCAGATGGCAATGCCATTGAATATCAGGGGCCGATAGCTAGATTTTCTCAAATTGGATCCCATCATCACCTGGCACTTGTGAATCGTGTCATGAAATACATTTCTTTAATTTGTAGAATTGCTGAAAACTCTGGCAGGGTATTTTTTCTGTTCTACTTGCTTCATCAGATTTTGCAATCCACAAAATCATTGTGACACAAAGGCAATATTATTGACAAGAAAACAGGAAAAAGACAAAAACATCCTGCCTAATTTCCCAATAAAGTATTTGTAGATCAGGTGCAACACAGGTCAAATGCAGAATAAAACTCAATGCAGAGGGTTCCATTGAGCACTGCTACAATACTCAAAAAGATTTGTCTAAAACTCTCACACAGTTGGCTTTCAATCGAATTGCTTTATTTTTCTGGCTTCCTCAATTTTTTTTTTAGATTGTTTGACAATAGAGCCAAGAAATTGGTACAGTTTCTAATTTCTGGTGTCAAATGTAGAATCTGTTTTTTAAGTGTGCAGGTATTAATTACTGTTCATTGATTATATATGTCAATCCATCGCTGCAAATAAAATGACCTAAGCAAATAATGTAAAAGGTCAGGAGCATGTGACCTGAAGACATGAATGCAAACAAGGTTAGATACCTGAAAAACTAGCTTCTTTCGCTCAGCGTTGAAGGGTTGTCTCGAAAAGGGGAGTCAGATAACACATTTTAACAAGAGAAGTGGAAGAATAACCGCTGAGAAAGGATATTTAGAGGTACGGAGCTATTTGATAACTCAGAAATTGGCCACTGAGTTTTGGACTCATTTCTAGCCAAGAATAATGGCATCAGCATCACTTTTCTTTCCACTTCTAAGAGGAATCCTGTCTGAAGTGACTTTGACATATTAGTCCATGTGATCATGTCCTCCTCTCCGCCAGATTTAGCTTAACTGTTCCAAGTCCTCGGGGACATCAGCATTACTTATTTGGGAAATGCATGAAGTGTTAGACTGATACAGAAGAAGACCCAAACATCGAAGCAGCGAATTTGATCTCATCCGCAGCTGACCTGGAAGGAAGGTGTCAGCAGACCTACCACAAGGTGAAAAAGATTCTATTCTGCAGTGTTACCACCCATTACCTCTGCCAGTACAAAACAACGCAAATCAGAAATGCTTTTGAACAAAGCCAAGGAAATTCCTATTTAGCAATAATCTACAGAAGATCCCAGAGCCATAATTGAACAGACTATGTGAGGGACACATAAGAGAGTGAATGGTTTGTGGAGCAGAATTTTTGTTAGGAAACTTTGTAGATTCTGATTGGCTGCACAGTATGCAAAGCTTTCCTTTGACAGCATCTACATTTGGAGGTCACTCTCAGTGATGGACTTAAGTTTTAATCCATGGGACAAAGAACTCCAGGAGAGAACGAGTCATAGGTTAGTTGCATGCTACTGTAAGTGGTGGGTATGGTCTGACTCCTGATTCTGGAGGCAGGTATATGGGTGTATGGTGGCAGGGCAGAGTTGAGGAAGCCGTGTGGAGATAAAGATTTCCTACACTTTCCACTCATTTGCTTGGTTTTCAATCAAGCAAAATTAAACCTGCAAACAGGTTAAACCAGAAGCTGCAAGAATTATTAAAATAACTATTTGGTCAAACCTGCTCATGAAGAAAGGTTCAATCTCAAACAAGAGAAAATCTGCAGATGCTGGAAATCCAATCATCACCCACAAAATGCTGGAGGAACTCAGCAGGCCAGGCAGCATCTATGAAAAAGAGTAGACAGTCGATGTTTCGGGCCGAGACCCTTCATCAGGACTGAAAAAAAAAAAGGATGAGGACTCAGAGTTAGAAGGTTGGGGGAGGGAGGACGAAACACAAGGTGATAGGTGAGACCGGGAGGGGTGGTGACGAGCTGGGAAGTTGATTGGTGAAAGAGATACAGGGCTGGGGGGGGGGGTAGTTCTGATAGGAGAGCACAGAAGGCCATGGGAGAAAGAAAAGGGAGAGGAGCACCAGAGGGAGGTGATGGGCATGTAGGAGATCAGGTGAGAGAGGGAAAAGGGGAATGGGGAATGGCGGAGGGCATTACCGGAAGTCTGAGAAATTGATGTTCATGCCATCAGGTTGGAGGTTACCCAGATAGAATAAAAGGTGTTGTTCCTCCAACCTGAGTGTGGCCTCATCACGACAGTACTGGAGGCTGTGGACTTACATATCGGAATGGGAATGGGAAGTGGAATTAAAATGGGTGTCCACTGGGAGGTCCTGCTTTTTCTGGGGAACGGAGCATAGGTGCTCAGTGAAGCATCAAGTGCCACACCTCCTCCCTCATTACTATTCAGGGTCCCAAACAGTCTTTCCAGGTGAGGCAACACTTCACCTGTGAGTCTGTTGGGGTCACTTACTGTATTCGGTGCTCCCAGTGTGACCTTCTGTATATCGGTTAGACCCGACGTAGGTTGGGAGACCGCTTCACCAAGCACCTATGCTCTATCCGCCAGAATAAGTGGGATCTCCCTGTGGCCATCCATTTTAATTCCTCTTTCCATTCCTATTCCAATATCTAAGTCCATGGCCTCCAGTGGCCATACTCAGGTTGGAGGAGCAACACCTTGTTTTCCATCTGGGTAGCCTCCAACCTGATGTCATGAACATCGATTTCTCACACTTCCGATAATACCACCCTGCTCACCATTCCCCATCCTCTTTTCCTTCTCTCATCTTATTTTCTTGCCCGCCTCTTGCCTTCTTCTGGTGCTCCTCCCCCCTTTGCCTTCTTCCATGGTCTTCTGTCCTCTCCTATCAGATTCCCCCTTCCCCAGCCCTATATCTCTTTCACCAATTAACTTCCTAGCTCTTTACTTCATCCATCCCCCACTCCTGGTTTCACCTATCACCTTGTGTTTCGGCCTCCCCTCCCTCCACCTTCTGACTCCTCATCCTTTTTTCTCCAGTCCCGATGAAGGGTCTTGACCTGAAATATCAACTATATTCTTTTCCATAGATACTGCCTGTCTTGCTGAGTTCCTCCAGCATTTTGTGTGTGTTGCATGAAGAAAGGTTTGGTGGTCCTGCCAAGGTTTACCTTGTTTCTGCCAATACTTGTGCTCCTTTTGGAAATCAACAACCCCTTTTTCATTTAACTATATCAAGACATCCTTCTGTTCCTTTCTCGCTCCTGTGGTTTTCTAGCCTTCCCCTGAATGCATCTGTTCCATTTGACTCAATTATTTCTTATAATAGAATATTCCATATTCTTACTATTTTCCAGGTAAAGAATTTCCCAAATGGAGTTAGTAAGTGATTGTCCCATCTGTACGAATCCTAGGATTCTCAGAATATATTCCAGTATATTTTGCCTGAGTTGCCTTACATGTTCTATAACCTTCAGTGGGTTCAAGAGGTGCTATGGCAACAATCAGGAAGGAATTCTGCATATGTCACAAAAGTTACAAGCTAAAGTAACATGTAGTTGTAAATATAACATGGGATGATAGCAATGATTTGCCACTAATTTATACCTAACACACATATATCTAATGCACTTGTGTCTAAGTCCCTTACAGTATATCTACTGACATCTAACTTCATAATCCCATCAAAGAACCTTGCTGAAATATGCCTGAGTGGAAATTCATCTCCAAAAAAATTAAAGAGACCAAACATTATACTAAAATAAAGGTTTTAATAAAGTCTTTTTGCTATAGAGTAACTTTCTGCATCACACCTAGCTATTCCTTTAGTCAAGAATTATCTTCAGATTTTCTTACGTTTTTGATACAGGTAATGTCCTTAATACAAACGTGCTCATTGTTTTTAAGTGGGCTTTCCTATTAATGCACTTCATAATTTTTAGGCTATCTTATATATTCTTTTTATATAAATATAATATATTCTTCTATGATATAGGAAGCCTTTCAGCCCATTGAGTCTATGCTGGTTTTTGGAGTTTTCCCATCTACTGCATTCCCCTAGTTATTTTCCTGCTGTCATTTCTCTCCCGTATGCCCATCGATTCAGCCTGGTTCTCCTACAGCCCACCTATGCCCCACAGTCATTAGAAGAATGTCCACTTATATATAATAACTTATATATACAGTATATAAGTTATTGTGCATTACTGTGAAGTAAAATGCTGACAACTGGCTTTTTGTCCAGGACAAAATATTAATGACTTGGATGAGGGAATTAAATGCAGCATCTCCAAGTTTGCGGATGACACGAAGCTGGGTGGCAGTGTTAGCAGTGAGGAGGATGCTAAGAGGATGCAGGGTGACTTGGATAGGTTGGGTGAGTGGGCAAACTCATGGCAGATGCAATTTAATGTGGATAAATGTGAAGTTATCCACTTTGGTGGCAAAAATAGGAAAACAGATTATTATCTGAATGGTGGCCGATTAGGAAAAGGGGAGGTGCAACGAGACCTGGGTGTCATTATACACCAGTCATTGAAAGTGGCCATGCAGGTACAGCAGGCGGTGAAAAAGGCGAACGGTATGCTGGCATTTATAGCGAGAGGATTCGAGTACAGGAGCAGGGAGGTACTACTGCAGTTGTACAAGGCCTTGGTGAGACCACACCTGGAGTATTGTGTGCAGTTTTGGTCCCCTAATCTGAGGAAAGACATCTTTGCCATAGAGGGAGTACAAAGAAGGTTCACCAGATTGATTCCTGGGATGGCAGGTCTTTCGTATGAAGAAAGACTGGATGAACTGGGCTTGTACTCGTTGGAATTTAGAAGATTGAGGGGGGATCTGATTGAAACGTATAAGATCCTAAAGGGATTGGACAGGCTAGATGCGGGAAGATTGTTCCCGATGTTGGGGAGGTCCAGAACGAGGGGTCACAGTTTGAGGATAGAGGGGAAGCCTTTTAGGACCGAGATTAGGAAAAACTTCTTCACACAGAGAGTGGTGAATCTGTGGAATTCTCTGCCACAGCAAACTGTTGAGGCCGGTTCATTGGCTATGTTTAAGAGGGAGTTAGATATGGCCCTTGTGGCTACAGGGGTCAGGGGGTATGGAGGGAAGGCTGGGTTCTGAGTTGGATGATCAGCCATGATCATAATAAATGGCGGTGCAGGCTCGAAGGGCCGAATGGCCTACTCCTGCACCTATTTTCTATGTTTCTATGTTTCTATGACTTGTTTACATGTGAAAACAATTCAGTTTGCCCTTGGTATTGTAGAGTGAAAAGAAAGAAAGGGTAAAAATTATCTACATTAAACCCCTTCACAAATAAGGGAGTCCACTAAATAAAATGAGTTAGTTTCTATGGTGAAATGTGAGAAGTGAATTTAATAGTCACTACACCCCAGAGATCAGTCAGGAGCTCTGAAAGAGACGATGTTCAGCTCTTCATGTCTCTTCCTGTTCATTTTTCAGCATATTAATTTTCCTTCTAATAATTATCCAGTATAATTAGCACATTAATAAACTTTCTGACAATGTCAAAAGAACAATTTGGACGAGAATCTACAGCAGAGTTTGATATAAGTGCAAGACAAATTATTAAATTTTGATATAATATTCTTATTTTCATATTGAACTTAAAAATTAATTTGTAGGTTAACTATGATTGAAATAATAGGTAGAGCAGTATATGCAAAAGCGTTCACAAAGAAAGGAGCAAAATTTGTCTTTATCTCTTGCCATTAGAAATTTCTATCATTTTAAGGATTTAATAATAAAAATACTTGAAATAGAATTCATAAGCATTTAAAGAAAGTTTGTATATGGCCATTCATTAGAACTTAGCCAAATATTGTTCCTTGGCATTGTCTTACCCTAAATCATGTAAAACTAATTAAAAAAACTAAAAAAAAAATCTGCTAGACAGTAAAATTTGCTAGATTCATGCACTTAATCCTCATTGTAGACATTTGTTGCTTTGGAGTTTGGGATACAATTGTAAAAGCACTACTGTATGAATAAATTATAGATGAGTGTTGTTAATAGTTTCAAAGTCCAAGTCAATGTAAATTTATTATCAAAGTACTATATATGTTACCATATACTACCTTAATATTCATTTTCTTGCAGGTATTTACAGGAAAATAAAGAAATACAATAGAATTTATGAAAAGCTATACATAAACAAAACTGACAAACCAGCAATATGCAAAGACAAATTAACCAAATATAAAACTGGTCACGATACATCTGCAAAAGTTCGTCAAAGTTTTAGATGATACTCATATTTCAACTCACATTTGAAATTATGCAACTGGAAGAATTAATGTAGTTTTTCCTGTTGCTGGTCCAAAAAGTGGTTTGACCCTGTCAAATTAAATTAAAATTACAAAAGCTGCTTGTATTTCTTTATATATAACATCTAACGTTTTCAGGAATTTATTCTGCCTTAGAGGCCAGAAAGGTCAAATTTTATTTTTTTTAATTTGCAGTAAGGAAACTGTACTTTGGCAGAGGCCTCATTTGTAAATGCAGATCAATGTCCCATCACATACATGGCATGTTAACTCACAGCTGAATAAGGACATCACACGGGTAAAGCTGACTGATAACCTTCCCTTAGTGACACTAGAAGGACTAGGCTCCCTCCTCTCCAATGATGAGACATTTGCAACACCCTTCAAATCCTTACACTCTTAGATTTTCTTTCCTGCTATTCCCAATTTTCTCTTAAGTCTTTCTTCACTAACTAGCAATATTAAATGAAGTACAGCAGTTTAAAAAAAACCTGATTTGCTGTCCTATACCAGGGCTTCTGGACAACAGCTAAAATTAGCCCGGCAATTATGATACAGCTACATTTTCTGCTATTGAAACGTTTCTAGACTCCATTCAAGAATTAACTACATGCCCTTTGCCCTTCGTTGCCCTACCAAAAGTTTCTAAATACAACACTTTCCAAACTTTAGCAACACAAGGTATTGCAGATGCTGGAATCTGGGGTAACAAACGATCTGCTGAAGGAACTCACTGAGTCAAGCAACATCTGTGGGAGGCAAGGAACTGCCAATGGTTTGGGCTGCAGTTCTGCATCAGGAGTGATGCTGGGTTGCAACCCAACTTCTGATGCTCCTGCAGGACTTCAACATGAAGCATTGACAATTCCTTCCCTCCCACATACACCAAGTTAAAGTTTGTTAACTTTCAAACTTTATACGGTATAACTTTCTCCTAGATAATAAAGTCCATGTTATGTCTGACTTTAGTTTAAGAGATGCTGTGTCCATGTCTCATTGGACTTTTAATCTGCTGCCTGATTTATATACATCACAAGGCCTATATTGAGAGAGTTTTTGAGCTGTGTCAGCTTTTGCAAGTAATAGATTGGCATTCATACTTGAATTAAAATTTTACACCCCATAAATTAGAAAGATTATATATTTAATAGCATATGGTGCCAGGAATGCTGAACTAGTACCACTTCACTGGTGTCCTTTGCTTCCTCTTATGGAAAAATAGAGATTGCACTCTATCCTGTGTTTGTTGCTTGAACAGCTCTGAGATAAATACACTTATGTATTGATGGGATCTCATCATCGCCAAATGGATTCACTCCATCATTGGCAACTGTGCCTTCAGCTGCCAAGACCTTAACCTCTGGAATTCTCTTCCTAATATTTTTCAGATTTCTCTTACCCTTTAATACGTTCCTTAGATCCAAACTCTTTTAGTTATGAGCCAGTTATCTGTCTCCTGTGCCCTAGCATTGAATTGCATTTGATATTAGTTTTGTGAAATATCTTGTGATTTTTTTTTTGTGGGGGTGGTGGGAATGATACTGAGGGTGATTCAAACACTCTTATAAACTTGCCTATCTGACAAGTATTTGAAATATGACATTTGATGCAAATTAATGTCAGGCACTGCATTTTCATGTGAAGTAGAGAGGTGGTTGATTGCTGAGAAGGTGCTGGTCTAGTTTGGAAGAGAGCAAATTTGGAGTAAAATTACTTCCTTTACTAGATAATCCACCACCATTAAAAGGCCATTAAAAAAGTAAAACAAACATATGAGATAATTTCAAGAAGGATGGAAGAGGAAAGTTGGCAGGTTTTGCTAAAAATATATTGAACCTTGGTTAAACTACACATAGTCATTTGTGATTGTCGTATTACAGACTCTTCAGACTGTGACTATAACATTGAAACAGTGTCTGTTCATCTTCTCTCTCACTTTGGAAGGAGTGATATCTGATTCTCTCTTTTAGCGAGAGAGATAGGTGTTGAATCGTTGGAGTAAACAGTTGGTTTTTGATGTACTGTAGGCCATGGTCTCTCTTTGGGGAATTTGCTGTTGCTAGAATTGTGGGTGGTGGGAATGCTTTCTACTAGGATAAGTGGGGGAAAGGGGGGAGGGTTGAAGCTGCCTGCTGCTGCTTGCGCATGGAAGGGGGACGGGGGCTTTGGAGTTCTTACATTTTTTTCTGTCATTCATTCTTTGGGGTTTTTCTTCTGTTTCAAGGATGTCTGCAGTGAGTAAGAATTTCAGGTTGTATATTGTCCATATTAAATGGAACCGTTGAAAGAATAAAGAGCAATGGAGAGGGTGATGATCAGATTTATTTATGCAACAATGGAAGTACAAGGGAATACATATCAGGAAACAATTAACAGATTGGTCTTCTCCAGGGTGACCAAATAGAAGTCTTTACAATCATGAAAAATTTTAATCTAATGCATATTTTTTTTTCCATTTGTGGAGAAGAGCTTAATTAGAAGGCATCAATATAAAACTTAACTAGAACTTAACTAGAAGGCATCAATAAAATAAACATATAAAATAGTCAACTGGGAACTCAAAAGGAACTTTTATACACAAAGAGTAGCCAAAGGTCAAACTATCTATCACAAGACATTGCAGCAAACAGTGTATTTAATTATAATGCAAGGCTGGACAAGCATATGAGGGGAAGGAGATAGAAGGGTACTCTGATAAATTTAGATGAAGAAAGGAAGAAGACTATGCACCAGAATGGACCAGTTGGGCTGAATAGCCTGCTTTGGGACTATATAACCTATGCAATTCTATTCAAATCCACATTATGTTAATAGAAGTGATGTTTGTTATGATACCACTGCAAGCTATAGCTCATTTAACTCACAAATGAAGACCTTACAGCTATCGTTTAACAGAATGCACATGGCAGGTAATGAAAGGGTTGATGAAAACTGGATTCCGAATGAGGCATCTTCCCCGTTGTCTTTCTGTGTTGTATTAGTGCACTGCGCACCATCACCATTTCATAACTAATCTCAACAGCAAGGAAGCCAGGAAGGACACGACAGTGATCAGACTACTAGGCAGGGTCTTGCTGTCCTTTGATGCACACAGCACCCCACAGTGTACTCATTAATCAGTATACACAGTGGGAAGAAGTGTGCATCAGAGGACAATAAGTCTATTCCTAAAGGTCAAAGACAGTGCGGTACTGAAATCAGCAGAGCAAGGCTGTCAGACACTGCGTAAAGACAAGGTGACTGGAAGCTCAAGCTCTGACACATCGTTCCCTCTATATCTCTCTCACACACAAGCTTTCCATGCTCTATTACTTTCATCCAGAATCTCGTTTACTCACTGCACTGCTAACCTCTATTGCAATGGATAATCAGGAATGAGGAACGAATATCAGTCCATTTTAAACTTCTTGTTTGCAGTCACCTTAAAAATCCTCCATTGCAACATTATATTATTTCTTAACTATTTAATGAGTTATTTTTTTTCTCCATTACCTATTTACATGATTTCAGGGTTTCATATTTCTTTATTACTCTGTCTAATCCTCACTACGTGCTGCTCGCTACAGAGAAAAACAAAATTAATACCAACTCAGAATTTGCTTCCATTAATGTCAATCTGTGAGTCCTTTTTTCCTGGAAGAACGTACACACAGAACGTGACACTGTGAACTTGGTAAGACTATAAGTCACAAGGACTTTAAATTAGTTAATGGTTGGGCTTGCAGAGATAAAAAGCTCAGGTGATAACTGAGGTATTAATAACAGTTCGAAAAAAATTTAGGGGTCAATTGAAGAACAGAACATAGAACGTAGAACAGTACAACACAGTACAGGCCATTCAGCCCATATTGTAGTGCTAATCTTGATATGAAGTTATACTAAATGCCCTCCTACTGTGCACTATCGATATCTCTCCACTCTCTTCATGTTCATGTGTCTATCTAAAAGCCTTTTAAACTCCACAAAACTGCCTCCTTCCACTACTAACCCTAGTAACATATTCCATGCACCTACCACTCTCTATACAAAAAAACTTGCCCCCATGTCATCTTTAATAATCCCTCCTCTAACCTTAAAAGTGTGTTTCCTTCTCTGACATTTCTACCCCTGGGAAAAAATTCTGTCTATCTACCCTATCTATGCTTCTCATAATTGTAAAAGCATCGATCAGATTTCATCTCTGCCTCCAGCACTCTCAGGAGAACAACAAAAGTTCGTCCAACTTTTCCTTATAGCTCACATTCTCTAATCCAGGCAGCATCTCTTTTGTACCCTTTTCACAGTCTCCAAGTCCTTGCTATAATGGGGTGCCCAGATCAACACACAATAATCCATCTGAGGTCTGACTAAAGATTTATATAGCTGCTGCATAATTTCCTCACCCTTCTATTCAACACCCCAACCGATGAAGGCAAGCATGTCATAAGCTTTCTTTACCACCATATCTGCCTGCATAATCACTTCAGTGAACTATGGACTTGAACCCCAAGATCCCACTGTACCTCAATGTTATTCAGTGGTTGAGGATTAACTGTTTATTGTCTCATTTCATTTGTTCTCCAAAAATGCAACACCCCCACACACGTCCGGATTGAACTCCATCTGCCACTTCTCTGGCTTAATTATAATTTTCCAAAGACCTCTCAATTCCGAGACTCATTTCAACAGAAAATATTGCAAGTCATTTTATTATGTAAGAAAGATGAAAAAGGAGATCAGGTATAATGAAGCAGTTTCCCTAGCCTTTATTTGATAATTAAATTACTAGAATCTATATTTGAATACAGAGTAACTGAACCCTTTTAATCTGTTGATCAGAGAGAGCTGCCATGGATATATGAGGGGTAATCACCTAACACCCTTGCCCAATGCCTAATAAATGTGCCTTCTTTTTTGGGGGGTATAGCTAAACTTTTAGAAGTTATTGAATATGGTCCCCCTCTGTCTGACATTAAAACTCCTGGAATTGATGGCAAGTCATTTATCTTGCTTATCAATTGGTTGTGTGGCAGAGACAAGGGACATCAGTTCAAACTGGCAGATTATGACCAGTGGAATCATTTGTTTGGGGTCACAGCTATCCATGGTCTTCAAGGCTTCCTAGTGTTTCATAGCTTTGGTGGCATGGGTCTGCTGATGGAATGGCCCTCGGTGGACTATACCATGAAATGTAGGCTGGAATACTCCATCTACCCAGCTAAACAGATCTCCACAGCTATGGTGGAACCCTACAATTCTGTTCACACCATACTGTAACACACAGAACACACATGAAGCCATCTATGGCAAATGCAAGAAGAAACTAGGCACTGGACTGCCAGGATGTGTCAACATAAACTGGCTGATTGGTCTGATCATGTTGTTGATCACAGCATCTCTTTGCTTTTGTGGAAATCTGAATGTAGCTTTAGCAGTGGACAATGACAAGATCAGTGGCATTAAAAGCAGTGTAGATGGAAGAATTAAGTTGAGAGAAAAATAAATAACTGGACTGGGGAAATGGACAAAGTTGTGCAAATGTTTTTTTAATATATACTGTATTCTTTGGAGTTAAAAATTAGATTAGATTAGATTAGATTCAACTTTATTGTCATTGTGCCGAGTACAGATACAAAGCTAATGAAATGTATTTACCATCTGACCAGAAATGCAAAGAATAGTGTTATCTACAAAATAACTGTGAATAAAAAAAGTGCTACAGCACACAAATATAAAAGTACTGAGACAATACAATACAGATGCAATACTACTTAGTGCTGTGATGGGAGGTTCAGCAGGGTCACAGCCTCAGGGAAGAAGCTCTTCCTGTGCCTGCTGGTGTGGGAGCGGAGGCTCCTGTAGTGCCTGCCAGATGGGAGGAGAGTAAAAAGTCCACGGTTAGGGTGAGATGCATCCCTGATAATGCTTTTCGCCCTGCCCAGGCAGCGTTTAGGTAGATGTTCTCAACAGTGGGCAATTGGGTGCTCATAATCCGCTGGGCAGTTTTCACCACACGCTGGAGTGCTTTGCGGTCCGATACGGGACAATTGCCATACCACACTGAGATGCAGTTGGTGAGTATGCTCTTAATGGTACAGCGGTAAAAGTCCGTCAGTATCCTGGGACAGAGGTGAGCTTTCTTCATGCTCCGCAGGAAATAAAGGCACTGTTGCGCCTTTTTGATCAGGATGGAGGAGTTCAGGGACCAGGTGAGATCCTCGGAAATGTGGACACCAAGGAATTTGAAGCTTGATACATGCTCCACTACAGTTCCGTTGATATAGATGGGGACGTGAGTGTGGCTCCTGGCATGCCTAGAGTCCACAATGATCTCCTTGGTCTTCTGGGTGTCAAGGGCCAGATTGTTGTCGGCACACCACGCAGCCAGGTGCTGGACCTCATCCCTGTAGGCTGTCTCGTCATCCCCTCTGATCAGACCAACCACCATGGTGTCATCTGCGAACTTGATTATGGAGTTAGAACCACGTACAGGAACACAGTCATAGGTGAAAAGGGAGTACAGAAGAGTACATTCTTAGTGGGAAAAAAAGCCAGAAGAACTGGAGATGTAGAAAGACTTAAGAGTACATAATTCATTGAAGTATCTCAGACAAATGCAGAAAATAATGAAAAAGTCTGCTAGAATGTTTGCCTTTTATTACTTTACAACAACTGAAGATTCAAGGAGTTAGAAGTTAGTACAGCTGTACAAATCACCAGTTAGACTGCCCGATAAATACTATTTTGGGGCACCACATCTTTGCAAGGATTAAACTAAGCTGCAAGGAAATCAGCAGAGACCTACCAGAATGAAACCAAACTAGAAGTTCAATTCTGAGGAGAGCACACACTAATTAGGATTGTTCTAAATGGACTTTGAAAGCCTACATGGTGATTAGATGGAAATTTTCAAGATAAGGAGAATTGATAGAATAGATGTAGAGAAAATACCACAGGTGGTTAGGGAGGCTGAGTATTGTGTGGAATAGTCTATAAAAATAAAAAACTGGTTGTTTAAGGAGTGAAGTTAGGAAACATTTCTACAGAGAGGATAACACAAACTTGGAGTTCTCTTCCAGGAGTGACAGAAGCATTGGGCCAACTGTTAAATGTAAATTTGAGATCAGTAGATTTTTGAAGACAAAAGTACTAATAAATCTCAGGATAAAGTGGATTCATGATGATAGAAAACTGATCAATAATAACATGAATAGTGTAACAAACTCAAGGGTCTTGCTCGTGCTTCTATCTTGATCTTTAATCTTCATTCCCCCCCCCCCATACAATCCTGCTTAGCTATAATATCTCCTCTTAAATATATCAAGATTTCTGTATGTCAGAATCTGTAGATAGCCTCAAGGTTATTCTTTGCACTATTCCAATGTTTGAATATCTCCTTGTAAACTGGATACAAGGATATGATCTGACAAGACTATTCTGCAACTTTATCTAACTTTGTGGAAATTGTATTTTTGTTGATTTGCCTGCATAGTTCAACATGCTGAGTCCACCAATTCCAACTTTCCTCTCTTAAATACACGGACATTTGAACATTATTCTTTCTTATATACATCATCCTTTCTTATCCTCTCTTATATACACAGACATTTGAACATTATCTTTGGAGAAGTTGGACATTATTTTCCCATGTTTTACACCCACTGGCAGTCTCTCCATAGATGCTAAATACAAAATAATCTGCAAATGCTGGGGTCAAAGCAACACTCACAACCCGCTGGAGGAACTCAGCAGGTCGGGCAGCATCAGTGGAAAAGATCAATCGACGTTTCGGGCCAGATCCTGACGAAGGGTTCCGGCCCGAAAAGTCGATTGATCTTTTCCACTGATGCTGCCCGACCTGCTGAGTTCCTCCAGTGTGTTGTGAGTGTTGCTTCTCCATAGATGCTGCTTGACCTGCTGAGTTACTGCGGCACTTTGTATGTTGCTCCAGATTTCCAGCATGGGCAATTTTTTGTATTTCCACTACCTGCACTGAACTTCTGAATCCAATATATTACTGAAAGTTAAAAACTACAGTTGATCTGAAGTTCAGCTACCCACTCCTCACCCCTCCCCGCAGCCCACAACCACATCAATTGAGCCTAAATTTATGGGATAGCTTCACCTATCACCTTCCAGCTTGTACTCCTTCCCTTCACCCCACCTTTTTATTCTGGCTTCTTCCCCCTTCCTTTCCAGTCCTAATATAGGGTTTCAGCCCAAAATGTCCAATGTTTATTCCTCTTTGTAGATGCTGCCTGACCTGCTGAGCTCCTCCAGCATTTTGTCGGTATTTCCAGCATCTGCAGAATCTCTTGTGTTTAAGAGATGGCAGTCCCTTGGGGTTGCTTCCACACCACTTCTTTGTGGCTTATGAGATGGCTGTTTACCATCCAGTTAATTTCTTAACCAAACCCAAGCTTTACACTGAACTTCTTTTAATATCAGCCCTATGTGTGAAACTTTCGCCTCCATGGACCTTTCTGAGGCCAGGATATACAAAATCCCAGGGTTTATTACATTTTACCAGGTAATCACTCCCACACTGGGAAATCTATTCACCGTGGGAAGTCACTAAGGTAAAACATTGAAAAAGGTATTTGGGAGCCAGTGTTGTATGTCTGCATTAGGGCAGACTGGGGACACAATGCAGTGCTGAAACCTTGCTGTGCCTGCACTGCAGTTCCAAGTCATCAGAGATTACAGCATCACCACTGTGGAAAATAGGAACGTCACACTGAAATTATTTACAATAAGACAAACATCTTACAAAAAAAAAGGTCAAAATGCCTCTATCACAGATCTTGTATGATTTACATCATAATAGATTTGCTTCAGCCATTAACCTCAAGGAAAAAGAATCTGCATAAGTACTCCCTGACCCCTACAGGTAATCAAGAAAAATTCTAAAATGTTCGTTCATTTTGTTCACACATTTTGTGCAACTCATTCCATTATTTATATACTGCTTCCCCTGAATCAGTTATCCTCCTGGATAGGTATAATCTTCACATGTGACCATATTGTCAACAAATATCTCAAGAACCCGTGGAATTAAAACACGAGAAGCAATCCAAGTTTCCTTTGATACTGTAGGAATGTACTCACTAAATGATAGGTAGCAGGAGTGACAGGTTCGGGCTAGAATTTGACTAAAAGCTTATGAGATAATGGTCACATTGCCCTTTCAATATCACTAGTGCCCTCCACTGAAAGAAAGTTAACTACACAGTATTCTGTCTTGTCGCTGCCAAACAGCACAGAAAGCAGGGAGCTGTGTCAGGACTGCAGGCATTTCCATAAGCCAGCTTCGATTGACACCTTTGATCGCTTTCTCCAGAGTTTTGTGTTTCATACTAATATTATTTTCTGATTCAATCAAGATTTATGACATCAAGGTTTGTACAATCATCAGGTGAACAGCACAAGCTTTCCAGCAAGCAGTGGGGGAGCAGGAACAGGAAAGCATGAAACAATGTGGACAGCTTATTTATGGCTGGATTACCACTGAAGAATTTATCAGCGTAATGTATCAACATCAATTCTCCATTCACAGACCTCTGTCGCTGAGGTCAACATTATCTACTTGGTCATAGTACAGGAAGACACCACAAAACAAGCATCCAATTATATACGCCGTATTGAAAATATAAATTTTCTAATCACGCTTTTGCATTCAGTTACTGTCTCATTACCTATCAAGAACCGGAAGATCTTCTAGTTGTCCAGCTAGTTCACAAGGTTTCAGCAAATTCAGGTGTCGACTTCCTGCATGGAAGATCAAATGCAACCTTCCTGAGAAAGATCAGCAGCTTGTACCCAGGAGGAATCAGAATCAGGTTTATTATCATTGCCTTATATGACGTGACGTGCGTTGCTTTGAGCAGTATTACAATGCAAAGACATGTAGTAACTATAAATTACAAAATAAATAAATAGTGCAAAGAAAAGGAATAATGAGGTAGCATTCAAGGGTTCATGCACTGTTCGGAAATCTGATGGCAGATGTGAAGAAGCTCTTCCTGAAACACTGAGTGTGTGCCTTCAGGCTCCTGTACTCCCTCCCTGATGCTAGTAACGCAAAGAGGCACATCCTAGATGGTGAGGGTCCTCAGTGTGAGGGTGTTGCCCTCCTGGGGTGCCACCTCTTGAAGATCTCCTCGATGGTAGGGAGGGCTGTGTCCATGTTGGTGCTGATTGACTCTACTCCCCTCAGCAGCCTCTTGCAATCCTGTAATTGGAGCTTTCATAGCAGGCTCTGATACATCTAGTCAGAATGCTCTTCACCAACCGTCTTTTAAAATTTTTTAAAGTCTTTGGTGACATACCAAACCTCCTCAAAATCCTAACGGAGTAGAGCTGCTGGAATGCCTTTTTAGAGATTGCCTTCTTTGTGTTAGGTCCAGGTTAGATCCTCTGAGATGCTGACATCCAATAATTTAAAGGTGCTCATCCTTTCCACTGTTGACCGAGGTCTGCTGTGTGTTCTCCCAACTTTCCTTTCTTGAAGTCTACAACAAATCCTTAGTGTTGCTGACATTCAGTGCGTTTTTTTTTCTGTGACACCACTCATCCAGCCAATCTATCTCACTTCTGTATGCTGCCTCGTTGCCATCTGAGATTTTGCCAACAGTGGCGTCATTAGTGAAGTTATAGATGACATTTGAGATGTGTTTAGCCACACAGTCATGATTGTAGGAAGAGTAGAGTAGACGGCTAATGTGTCCTTGAGATGGCTCCAGTGTCTCAACACCCATAATCCTACATTTAAGCTGCCCTTTAAATTATGCCATCAGTATCCGAGTGGCTGATTGAGGGTTTAGAAATGATTGACAGTGTGGCTTCTCCCTGTTTATTGACTTGTTACTCCAGGACTGTCAGACCTGGTTATAGCTCTCCGCTGTTCAGGGAAAAGCTGGCAAGGTTGGATTGCTGGGATGAATAAGTAAACGACGCTCCTTTACAGCATCTTCAGCTTGTAAAACAGAGGAGGCCACAATATGATGCAGTTTAAGGAGGAGGATTAGGACATGGAAAATAGCACTGGCTGTCATAATAATGTCTAACACCATCTCTTCCATGGGACTAAGTCTTGCAGGAACACCTATCTCCTTCTGATTAGCATCTCATGATGGGTGAATGAAGCAAAAAGTTAACTCTATTTTGTGTTCCACGGATGCTGCCTGATCTGCTCCGTGTTTCTGGCATTTCCTCGTGCTGGCATTTGCTGCTTTTGCTTTTTCATTTCCAGCATCCACGTTTTTTTTTTATTTAGCCACTGTTGTCTCCAGTTATACACTTAGTCCCACAAGAGTGAAGGGTGTATGAAAGACAAGACCATAGTGTTATGCTTTGTAACTCCAGAAACTAATTGAAAGAAAAACACAAGAAAAATACAAGAGCCAGGATGTTTGCCTACTTAGCTCTTCTTTCAGTGAGGCGTTCACATATGACGTGGTGGTGTAATGACGTATGTCATTCACATATTTCTTACATATAACCCCTCATGAATTATGTAAACAAAGAGTATTTTATCAAACAAGTATCACTCAAATATTACTGAAATATTAAATACACTACACTCCTCCCTGCTTAGCTATAAACTCCAACTCAATATAGAATGCATCTCAACTTAAATATGTAATGTAGTGCTCTCTAGTCATCATATATATCATCATCATGGCTTGGCTTCGTGAACGAAGATTTAGGAAGGGGGCTGCCCACGTCTGCTGTAGGCTCGCCGGTGGCTGACAAGGCCAATATGGGACAGGCAGGCCCGGCCACAGCGGCTGCAAGGGAAATTCTGTTCTGGGCTTGGTGCTGCTGTGTCACGGTTCTTCCTCCTTCTCCTTTTGTCCTCAATGCCAGCCCTACGTGTGTTCTCGAAGGAGGAGACAGACTGGTGAATGGTGTGTCGCCAGGCCTCGAGATCGATGGCTAGATTAGACCACTGGTGATGGTCAATGTGACAGGCACCAAGAGATTTCTTCAGAGTCCTTGTACCTCTTCTTTGGTGCCCCTCTGTCATGGTGGCCAGTGGAGAATTTGCCATACAGCATAATCTTGGGCAGGTGATGATCCTCCATCCTGAAGACGTGCCCTGCCCAGTGCAGCTGCATCTTTGACAGCATGGCCTCAATGTTGGTGACCTCCGCCTGTTCGAGGACTTTGATGTTGGTGACAAAGTCACTCCAGTGGATGCTGAGGATGGTGCGGAGGTAGCGCTGGTGGAAACGCTCAAGGAGTCGTAGGTGGTGACGGTAGGTGACCCATGGCTCGGAGCCGTACAGGAGGGTGGTCAGTACAATGGCTCTGTACACGCTGATCTTTGTGCCTTTCTTCAAATGTTTGTTGTTCCAGACTCTTTTGTACGGCCTGCCGAATGCACTGTTTGTCTTTGCTAGTTTGTTGTCAATCTCTTTGTCGATCTTGGCATCTGACAAGATGGTACACCCCAGGTAGCTGAACCGGAGGACTGTCTTCAGCTCTACCTCACCGATGGTGATGTGGGGAGGGTGGTAATCTTCCTGAGGTGTGGGCTGATGGATAACTTCTGTCTTCTTCAAGCTGACTTCCAGTCCAAAGAGCTCGACAGCCTCTGAGAAGCAGGATGTTATACGCTGCAGGTCTGTCTCTGTGTGACACACAGAGACATATATTGTATGTGTGTATGTGTGTATATACATATTACAACTACTACCCAGGCATCCACAGCATTGAACATGTTAAATTCTCTCACTAAGCCTAAAACTTTAAAAGCTGTGGAGGATTTCTTACACTACCAGGGTAAAGTCTTTCCTGACAGGGGAGATCACTCTGCTGGGCAAGTGAGAACTTGTGGCTGTGAAACAATCTCAGGTTCTGGGGCTTCCTTTGTGGTGGTTGTGGGCACCAGACAAAGTCTCAAGCTAATGCTGACCACCAGGTAGGACCTCCAACACTTTAGCTCTCTGCTTGGATGGTAAAACAACTTTCAATCCCCACATAAGGCAACCCCTGTCAAGGGCAAGTTCATCTTGATGCTGGTAAAAATAGGGGAACTAGAATTTCTGCTGCACGTTCCAGCAACTTTGAGTTGCCATGTAGACCTGAGACAATGTGAGGTCTTTTTTTTTCATTTTACTTTGGATCGTCATCCCGTAATAAGGAGACTTTCAATTTGAATCAGGAAGATTATGTCAAGAGAGGTGTCGTCTTTTGTTTATTTTCAGGTATTTCCTTTTCCAAGGATAAATGGGACAATCCATCAGCGTTTCCATGATTCGTTGTCCTCTTGAATTTAGTCTTGTGACTGTGCTCTCCAAGAAACAGAGCCCATCCCTGCATTCATGCTGTTGCTGTCAGTGGACACCCTCTGTGGAGAGAAAATGGACACCAGTAGCTAGTGATCAGTAATGAGGGTAAACTCTCCCCCATACAAGTACTGGTTGAAATGTTTTACACCCCAAGCCAGAGTCAAGGCCTCTCTGCCAATCTGCGTATTTTTTTTGCTCTGCAGCGGTAGGGGAACATGCCAAGGGTATGGGGCAACCACTTCCGTCACTCAGAACATGTGACATGACTACACCTATAGTAAACTATAAGGCAAAGCATCAGAGGCAAGCTTCACTGAACGATGTGGATCATAATATAATCAGTGTCTGATGTCATCATTTCCTTTCCCTTTGGGGAAAGCCAGCTCACACTGCTTTGTCCATTGCCATTTCTTCCTGATGTGGTGAAATGAGTTCAAGGGGTGGAGCACTGTAGCCAGGTTTGGCATGTTATAGTAATTGACAAATTCTAAAACGGACCACGAATGTGACATACTCTTTGGCATCAAGGCATCCACCACTGCTTCAATTTTTACAGCACACTTGTGTAAATCTTGCGCGTCAATGGTGTGACCACAGGAAGTGATGCTCGGCTTAAGGAATTCACACTTGTCACATTGTGCTCTGAGCCCATAATCTTCTGATCTTTTTAACACCATCCTGAGATTTTGGAGATGTTCCTTGCCATCATCACCAGTAACAATGATGTCATCCAGGTAACACTGAGCAGCCTTTCAGCACCTGGTCCATAGCTTTCTGCCAGAGTGCAGGTGCTACTCCAAATATAAACCTATTATAGCGATAAAAATCTTTGTGAATGTTTATAGTCAGAAACTCATTGGACTCTTCTTCTATCTCTGTCTGTAGGTACACCTCAGCTAAATCCATTGTGCTGACGTGTTTCCTTCCAGAAAAGTTTGCAAACATATTCTTTATCCTAGGCTTAGGGTATTGATCTACTTTCAGGACTGGGTTGATGGTGACCTTAAGATCACCACAGATCCTAACAGACCCCTCCTTGGCGACTGGGACCACTGCCATTGCCCATGGGCTTCACTCAACCTTGAAAAGAGTTCCTTCAGCTTCCATGTGATCTAGCTCACTTGCTACTTTATCACAGATAGTATAAAAAACTGGATGGGCATTGCAAAACTTGGGTGTCGCATTTTCATTTAACACTATTTTATCTTTGATATGTTTGAGTTTTCCAGTGCCATATTTGAACACTGCTGTGGCATACTCAGTACTTTCTTAACTCGCTTTCAGTTGACTCTGTTTCAGGGGATTTGACAAGTACAGTAAATAGTGGATGGATTGCCAAACAAGCTGCTGTTGTCCCAAGTGAATCATAGCCCCACCATGCTGGTCCTCCTGTTTTGACCAAATACAAGCCCAATGTGGCTGTAGGTTGTTGTATTTCACTGTAATGTCATTCCTACAGGATTTATCTTTTCTCCAGTATAAGTTCTCAGTTGGATTGCTGAGGCTTCAGTTCAGTATCTTTGCACTGTCATTCTAACTTTTTTATGGAATGACTGAAATAGCCAAGCCAGTGTCCAATTCCATTTCAATTAATTTGCCATTTCATCCATATTGGTTGTCTCCTGTTAGTTTTCTCATTATAAATCTTCGGGCTACCCAGTCCAAATGTCACTCTCATCGTTATCAGATTTTTCACCAATAACATGCATGTTAGTGTTTGTTTTGAAATTGCCAATTGACTTTTTTTTTTAAATCTTTTTCTCTTTCCTGTGCAGTCCACTTATTTTTGTCTTGCCTGACATGCTCTTTGTATGTGTCCTATTTTGTTGCACCTTTAAATCTGCTTTGGTCAGGTGTATGTGAGTCCCTGCCACAATGGTAACACAATTGGTTTGGCCAGGCAGGTTTCTGTTTAGATGCTGCAATGTTGTTCACGCTTTCTTTCATTCCTGACCATAACTCAATTCTGTCTCTGGCTGCTTTTTCTATTTCCAGCAATTTCAACTGCTCTTTTAAATGTGAGTTGTGCTTCAGTTAGGAGCTGTTTTTGACTATTTCTTGGAAGATTCCACAATCTACATGATATGGAAGTGCAACATTAAGCCCATCACTGAACAGAGAATGTTTGGACAATTTCTTCAATTCGGCCACATATGCTGAAATGGATTCCCCTTCCTTTTGAATCCGCTTGTGAAACCTAAAGCGTTCTGCAATCAACAATGGTTTTGGTTCCAAGTGTTCCTGCATTACATTCACGATATCAGCAAAACTCATTTCGACTGGTTTGGTTGGAGCAGTTAAACTCTCAGCAACTGTATGTTTTTTCCACCCGTTGCACTCAGCAGTACTGGAACTTATTCTTCACCATCTATTTCATTTCCTTCGAAATACCAGTGAATTCATCCAGGTGAATAATCTACCTTCAGACCTTTCAGCTTCCCAAGCACCTTCTCTTTAGTAATAGCAACTACACTCACTTCTGCCCCCTGGCACTCTTGAATTTCTGGCATACTGCTAGTGCCTTCCACAGTGAAGACTGACACAAAATACATTAATTCATCTCCCAATTTTCCCCTATTACTAGCTCTCCAGCATCATTTTCCAGCAGTCCAATATCTACTCTCACCTTTCTTTTACTCTTTATATATCTGAAAAAGCTTCTGGTATCCTCTTTGACATGATTGACTATCTTACCTTCATTTTTCATCTTTTCTCTCCTTTTTTTTAAAACTTCCTTCTGTGGCTTTTAAAAGCTTCCCAATACTTCAACTTCCCACTATTTTTTGCTATATTATATGCCCTCTCTTTTGCTTTTATGCTGTCTTCGACTTCCCTTGTCAGCCATAGTTGCTTCATCTTCCCTTTAGAATACTTTTTAACCTTTGTGATGTATCTATCCTGTGGCTCCAAATAGCCCCAGAAACTCCAGTCATTGCTGCTCTGCCCGTCATCCCCGATAATGTCCCCTTCCAATCAACTTTGGCCAGCTCCTTTCTTATGCCTCTGTAATTCCCTTTACTCCACCGTAATCCTGATACATCTCACTTTACCTTCTCCCTCTCAAACAGCAGGGTGAATTCTATTATAATATGCCCCAGCAAAGATATTCAAATCGTCCTTAGCAACAGGAGAGATAGCAGAGGAATGGAGGATAGCCATTGTTGTTGCACTGTTTAAGAAAAGCTCTAAATACAAACTAGGAAATGATAGGCCGGTGAATCTGACATCAGTAGTGGGAAAGTTATTGGAATGTATTCTATGGGGCCGGATATATGAGTATTTGGATAGACAGGAGCTGGTTAGGGATAGTCAGCATGGCTTTGTGCATGGTCATTCATGTCTAACCATTCTTAGAGTTTTTCAATGAAGTTACCAGGAGAGTTGATGAAGGTAAAGCAGTGGATGTTGTCTACATAGACTTCATCAAGAAAGACATTTGACAAGTTACTGCGTGCGAGGTAGATCAAGAAAGTTCAGTCGCTTGGCATTCAAGCTGAGGTAGTAATTTGGATTAGACATTGGCTTTGTGGGAAAGGCCATAGATTAGTAGTAGATGGCTGCCCCTCTGACTGGAGGCCTGTGACTAGTGGAATGCCACAGGGATCAGTGCTGGGTCTGTTGTTGTTTGTCATCTCTATTAACAACCTCGATTGATAATGTGGTTAACTGGTCAACAAATTTGCAAATGACACCAAGATTGGGAGCATAGTGGACCCCAAGGAAGACTTTGCTGTACTTTTCTACGACTCTATGATCACTGCCTCCTAAAGGTTCCTTTATGTTAAGCTCCCTAATTAAATCTTGTTCATTACACGAAGCCCAATCCAGAATTGCCTTTTCACTAGTGGGCTCAACAACAAGCTGCTCTAAAAGGTCATCTCAAAGACATTCTGCAAATTTCCTCTCTTGGGATCCAGACACAACCTAATTTTCCAAATCTACCTACATATTGAAATCCCCATAACTATTATAACATTGCCCCTACTATGTGCCTTTTCTATTTCCCATTGAAATTTATATCCTGCATCCTGGCTACTGTACGGGAGCCTATACATAACTCCCATCAGGGTCTTTTTACCCTTGCAGTTTCTTAACTGCACCCACAAGGATTCTACATTTTCCAATCCTAGGTCACCTCTTTCTAAGGATTTGATTTAACGTTTTACCAACAGAGCCACTTCCCCCCTTCTCTGCCTACCTGCCTGTCCTCTTGGTATAATGTTCACCCTGGACGTTAAGCTCCCAAATATGATCTTCTTCCAGACACAACTCAGCGATGCCCACAATGTCATACCTGCCAACCTCTATCTGTGCTACAAGATCATCTACCTTCTTCCACATACTGCGGGCATTCAAGTTTATCACTTTCAGTCTTGTATTCATCACTCTTTTCGATTCTGCCCCCATGTTACACTTCAGCTCATCCCACTGATTGCATTACCATCTGCCTGTTCTTCCTCAGAGTCTCACTACACACTGCATCTACTTGTAAACCAGCTGCCCCACCCTCAGCCCGATCGCTCCAGTTCCCATCCCCCTGCCAACTTAGTTTAAACCCTCCGCAGCAGCTCTAGCAAACATTCTGCAATCGATTTGGGCATTGTAGTACAAGTTTGACTTTGTGAGATGTGACTGTGTTGCATGCAGCAATGCCAAGAACGTGGTGGTGCATATAAACGTTAGGACTCATATAAAAATTGTTGGCAGATCTGTGATGCTGATGTAGTGAACTGGGACTTTACAACTGGCAGGAGGTGGCATTTGGAGAAGAATTCATTGAACCTGAACACTTACACAAGTCATGGGACTTCTAATAACAGCAGAGTCATATCCTCAGACATGATACCTATCGCTGACCTCTGTACTTAGCTGTTCCTATCTCCCCCTGAGCTTGTGCCCGGAGAGCCTTGGGATCTTTTACAGAGTCAGAACATGTCTTTTACTGTGCACCTCATTCACAAAGGCTTCCTGTCAAACACCTTCAGACACTAGGCTCTCCTTTATTGCTATGTGGTTGTGTTTCTCTGCTCAGTAATAACAGTACCTGCTCCCCCCCCCCCACAATGTTCTCACCCTTAAAAGATTGAGGATGGCTTTAACTAAAGCCGAGCTCTTATGAGATCTGCCTCCCGCTGATGCTAACAGCCAATTAACAGCCTAGTTTGTCTTGGTTGGAAACTGAAATCATAAAAAAAAACAACAAACAACATGCTGCTTATATTGCAAACTGTTGGAGCTGCTTCATGGCAGTCTCTGCATTTGTTCTTAGAGGCAGTCAAAATTTAACCCCTTGTAAATCTGCCTAATTTATGTAGGTAAATCCTTGTGCAGTGTTTCTCAGTTAGCGATCAGTCAATTGATCTAAAATGCCTCTCATCAATGCTACCTTTCAGTAGGGCAGAGCTCATTGGTATAAGTTTGTTTTGATAAAGGTAATTAAATGATTTTGATTTCTCCAGGAGGAAACTTCTGCAATGTAATCAGTGTTCTTATAGGTCATCATAAGCAACCTTTGCAAATCAGTTTGGTGGTGAGGGGATCTGAACTGTATTCCAGGCACATTCAGAGTTAATCACATTGTGTATGTGAGATGCACAACGAACTGTAAGTCTTGAGTTTCATGCAGTGCAACTGCTCCCTGCAGTACCAGATTAGCATGCCTTAAGCATTCAAACCATGCAGTAGAAAAACTAGGTCAAGTAATGTGACTTCTAATAGGGAAAATATTGCATCAGTGTGGTAAAGACATAAGGAGAAGAAATCAGACAAGGTTCTGTGAACAGAGTTAGTTTTATGTTCAGTCTTACACTCTGCACAAATGCAGAATGTAGAATGTGAAAAGCATTTTGATTAGGATGTGGGACTCAGGGATTTTTGACAAGGCCAGAATCCAACATACATTGAGAAGATGGAAGTGAACCCCTGACTGCTACAGTCCTCATGATGCAACAATCCTCTGCAGTGATTCGAGAAAGAATGGCCTAGGAGTTTAACCCAGCAACAAGGCCATAATAATATGTTTACAAACTGGTCCAGCTATCAAGGCTGTGTGCTTAGGAAGTGTGTTTAAGAGAAGCCTTAGTAAGTTGTTGAGGGGTATCTGTTATGTTTTGTAACTCCAAAACATAAAACTAATCAAAAGGAAAACACGGAGCCAGGGATAACACATCTTACTGAGGTGCTTACATACATTGTGGTGGGATAATGACGTATGCCATTCACATACTTCATACGTATAACCCGTAATGAATTATATTATCAACAAAGAATGCTTAATCAAACAATAGGTTTACAATATTACTCAAATATTACTGAAGTATTAAATAGCCATCAGTATCCTGTAGATACTGCATCTTGCAGCCACAGAATGTCAGTGGTGGAAGAAGGAAAAGCTCATGGTGGTGGGGCAGGTACAAATCAAACAGCTTACTTTGTCCCGAAGCTTCACAAATGTTGCTGCAGTTTAGGCAAACAGTGAGTATTTTACCAAAATCCTGATTTGTGTCCTGTGGAATACAGTCTCTGACTTGTTTTGTAGCCGCAATGTTTATGTGGCTGGTCCATTAAGTACTGATGACCACCCCTATACCTGGGGTGGTGGGACTCAATATTGCCAACAGGTGGCAGTCGGAAGACTGCCTCCAGTTGGAGATGCCTGTTGCCTGGAACTCACACGGGTCAGATCCTACTTTCTACTTATCGGCCCACAGCTAACACCGCATTTGTTTATCTGTTGGCACAAGTAGTGACTATCTGCACATGTGGCCGATCAGTGCTGTGAAGCAGTAAAAATGTATTGTTTATGTACCTGACGTGAGTGATTAGGTTGCTCCTGAGCATGTTTACTGGGCAACACACACAAAATGCCGGAGGAACTCAGCAGGTGCGGCGACCTCTATGGAAATGAATAAAACGAAAGTTGTCCTTTTCAGAACCCTTTTTTAAAAATAATCTTCTGTTTATCTATAGCGGAGCGGAGTTAACGACAAATAATATTCTTATCCGAGGGAATAGGACAGCCCAGTCTTTATTTTGATTTTTTTTAGTTCAGGGGGTTCTTTATAAAGCTCTTATTCATGTTCAATTACTCAGAGATTGGGAGGGTTGAATTATATATTTTACTCGAATTATGTTTGTATATGTTAACCAGTATCAATGATATACTGATCTCTTTGTATCATTAGTATTGTTATGTACATTAATCTGAAATTTAATAAAAAGATTGAAAAAGAAAGAGGAAATGAATAAACCGGGACCGATGAAGGGTCTGAACCTGAAATGTTGACAGTTTATTCATTTCTTTTTTTTAGATTATGAGAGCACTCAGTCCTCTTTTATTGTCATTTAGAAATGCATACATGCATTAAGAAAT
Source organism: Mobula hypostoma (assembly GCF_963921235.1). Classification (NCBI taxonomy): domain Eukaryota; kingdom Metazoa; phylum Chordata; class Chondrichthyes; order Myliobatiformes; family Myliobatidae; genus Mobula; species Mobula hypostoma. The sequence goes on from NC_086107.1 coordinate 55,524,846, forward strand.
GATACAATGTTTGTCCGGCATGGTATCACAGAAAACAAGACAGACCAAAAACTAACACTGACAAAACCACATCATTATAACATATAGTTACAGCAGTGCAAAGCAATACCATAATTTGATGAAGAACAGACCATGGGCACAGTAAAAAAAAGTTCTCAAAGTCCCAAGTCGATCGACTCCCGAGTCCCTGATAACAGGCGGCAAAAGGGAGAAACTCCCTGCCATAAACCTCCAGGCACCGTCAACTTGCCGATACCTTAGAAGCAGCCGACCCCAGCCGACCCTGAGTCCATCCATCCGAAAACTCTGAGCTTCCAAACAGCCTCTCCAATACAGCCTCCCAAGCACCATCCTCTGCCGAGCACGTTCAACCTCTCCCCGGCCGCTGAAACACGCAAAGCCGAGGATTTCGGGGCCTTCAGCTCCGGAGATTCCGGTCACCACACAGTAGCAGTGGTAGCAAAGCAGTCATTTCAGAAGTTTTCCAGATGTTCCGCTGTACTCTCACGTCCGTCTCCATCAAATCAGGATTGTGCACGGTCCCCTACTTGACAAGTAACAGATATTCATCACCGGAGAGGCAGCACGCGCTGTCGTCGCGCCGCCATCTTCTCCCCCCTCAGGCTGTAGATGCTGCCTGACCTACTGAGTTCCGCTGGCATTTTGTGCGTGTAGCCTTGGATTTCCAGCACCTTCACATATTCTTATGTTTGTGAGCCAATGTCACCTGTTACTGTGCTGGAGTAGAGTAGGTCTATATGAACACTCTAAATTAGAGTTCTTATGCAGATGGCTTATCTTGGTGTTGTTGGTTTTCATACATCTGCAGTCTGACCTGGACTTTAATCGGCATTCTAACTAATGTCTGTGGTAAAAACTAGAATCGTACACAGAGGATTGGCAGCTGAAAATAGTATTTTGGATCCTCTTTCTGTGGATCCAAAATGCAACTTTAGGATGCATTGTCCCTGTACCTAAAAAGATCAAGGTATCAAGTCTGAACGACTGACGTCCTTTCACACTCATTTCAATAATAAGCAAATGCTTTGAGAGGCTGGTGAAGGACTACATCTGCAGTATGCTACCGTCCACACTGGACCCCCTACAATTCACCTACTGACGCAACCAATCGACAGGTGACGCAACAGCCACTGCTCTACGTTCCGTCCTTACACATCTGGAGAAGAGGGATGCTTATGTGAGAATGCTGTTCTTGGACTACAGTTCAGCATTTAAAACCATAATTCTCTCCAGGCTCGACAAGAAGCTCAGAGACCTTGGCCTTCACCCTGACTTGTGTAACTGGATCCTGGACTTCCCGTCAGATTGCCAGCAGATGGTAAGAGTGGGCTCCCTCACCTCCGCCCCTCAACACAGGTGCCCCTTAGTGCTGTGTACTAAGCCCTCTCTTTACTTTCTGTATACCCATGACCATGTTGCCACCCACAGCTCCAATCTGCTAATTAAATTTGCTGACAACACTACACTGATTAGCCTAATGTCAAATTATAATGAGGCAGTCTACAGAGAGGAAGTCATCACCCTGACACAGTGGTGTCAAGAAAACAACCTCTCCCTCAATGTCATGAAAACAAAGGAGCTGGCTGTGGACTACAGGAGGACTGGAGACAGGCTAGACCAATAGACATCAATGGATCTGGGGTTGAGAGGATGAACAGCTTTAAGTTCCTTGGCATAAACATCATCGGGGATCTCATGTGGTCTGTACATAACCGGCTGAGTGGTGAAAAGGGTACAACAGCGCCTCTTTCACCTCAGACAGTTGAAGAAGTTTGGTATGGGTCCCCAAATCCTAAGAACTTTCTATAGGGGCACAATTGAGAGCATCCTGACTGGCTGCATCACTGCCTGGTATGGAAACTGTACTTCCCTCAATCGCAGGATTCTGCAGAGAGTGGTGCGGACAGCCCAGCGCGTCTGTAGATGTGAAATTCCCACTATTCAGGGGATTTACTAGGGCAGGTGTGTAAAAAGGGCCTGAAGGATCATTGGAGACCTGAGTCACCTCAACCACAAACTGTTCCAGCTGCTACCATCTGGGAAACAATACTGCAGCATAAAAGCCAGGACAAACAGGCTCTGGGACAGCTTCTTCCACCAGGCCATCAGACTGCTTAATTCATGCTGACAAACTGTATTTCTATATTATATTGACTATTCTGTTGTGCATAATATTTATTGTAAATTACTATAATTTGCACTGTAACACACATCAAAGTTGCTGGTGAACGCAGCAGGCAAGGCAGCATCTCTAGGAAGAGGTACAGTCGACGTTTCGGGCTGAGACCCTTCGTCAGGACTCGGCCCGAAACGTCGACTGTACCTCTTCCTAGAGATGCTGCCTGACCTGCTGCGTTCACCAGCAACTTTGATGTGTGTTGCTTGAATTTCCAGCATCTGCAGAATTCCACGTGTTTACGTAAATAATTTGCACTGTGCTCATTTAAACAGAGATGTAACGTAAAGATTTTTACTTCTCATGTATGTGAAGGATGTAAGTAATAAAGTCAATTCAATGAAATATATCAAATGCACTGTGCTGGACTCCCTATAAGCTCCTGAAGTCTCTAGTTTACCAATTCCATTCAACGTTAATGATTACTCAAGACAAAATACTGGACTGCCTCTGAGAGCTGATTCAAAGCCCTGGGACTCCCTTTCCAGGCCTGGTGACTTTGTTTATAGCATTTAAAGCCTGACCCACCCTAAGACTATGTTAAAAAGTGTAGGGCAAGATCAACTGCTCTTTGTTGTAATTGTTTAAAAGGAGCTTTGTCTCATGGGGGGGTATGGTCATGTGTGTGCATAGACAACTTGAAAGAATGAAGAACAATAAATATTACTCTTTCATCTGAATGGTGACAGCATAACATAATTTGAATCAGACTTTCGGTAAGTAATCATTTCTTAAATATGATTTATGTTTTAACTGACACTAAATTATTTTTGCTCTTAAGACATGTAGTGGTTGAAATAGAATTTCACAGCATTTAGCACCTATAAATTATTTAATTACATTTCTATTATAGTTCCATTGACACAGCAGGAATGTTCAGTACTATAGATTGTTGAAGTTTCCATGCCAACGTTTTGTGCCTTTGAGATTATTTTCTTAATTTTTACTCTTCTCTTAAATTAACATAATCTGCTTCAAGGGCTCTGGCAACCTTCCCAGCATTTTACTCAGAGGCCAATCCACAGGCCCTAACTTTAATATCAGAAAATGAAGTCACTAGAGCCAGGAACTAGGCACAAAGTGGACTGCGGTTCTGTTGACAGCACCACCCCCTCCTTGAATTCTAGGCTAAAATCCTACTCCGAGGCCTCAAGCACAAAAATCCAGCATACAGTGTAGTGCAGAGAAAGTGTTACAGCATCATACGTACTGCCTTTTGTGTCAGATGTTAACTGAGTTACCTTCTATTCTTCCAGGAAAGGTTCTGTATCACTACTTTACAGGCGAACAAGGGTGGAAGCCTGGCAATGTTTATCCTTCAATTCACATCACTAAAAACATGGCCCGTTATCACACTGTTGCTTATGAAAGTTTGCAAATTGATTCTATCAGATTTAGAATGAATGGTAAGTTGAAACTAAAACTTTCTCAAACTATGTGCTGAGCTGCTAGACATAATAACTTTCAGAAAATCTATCCACTTCATGCCAAATTTATCAAAGCCTGTTTAGTTATTTCATCCACTCCCAGGCTGTGTCTGATGGAACTAATCCAGAGTTAAGGATCTGAAAATCTGCAAATTGGCTTGAAAGACCTAGCATTGTGAGATCCAGGAAAGGGCATCAATCACTTGACAGCAGGTAGCCATTTGAATTTTGATTGCTGAATTAATGTCAGTCAATGACCGGTCACAGTGTTGCTGGTTTATCAGCCATTCAATAGATGGAAGATCAGTTGGTCAAGGTTAAGCGATGGGACCAACAATCCTTGCATATCAGTCATCCATCCGATTGGTTGAATGAGGGGCTTGATTTCTAATTGTCATGTAAAACATTGGATGGAGTGAGAGTTTCAGCTGATCAATAAACAACTACCAATAAGAAAGAAATCAGTGGGAAATTTTAACGCTTGCGGATTTGTGTCATTTTCAAAGTCCATTTCATTCCATACGGTCCACTTAACCTTTGGCTCTCCATCTTCCATTCTCTTGCTTTGCCATTTATCGCAGCACAGGTACATTGTGCTGCTAATTCCCGAGAGTTATGTGTGCCAGCTGTTGTTAGATTCTCATATCCTCTCTCTTTTGTTGCTTCTGTCACTGTGTGCTAGAGCAAATGCGCCTGCCTTTGATCAAAATTCAGTCACCTCCCACTCTATACAGAGTTTGACTGGGCTCTTCATTAGCACCAAATATATTCAGGTTCTATTTTTAGCAATTAATTGAATGACAGGGCTTATATTTGCATCTCCTTACTGTGAAGATGGTTATCATCTGCTAGCATTTGAAATGAAAACTAATAACGAACATGAGTGATGTGCTATTGTCTCTTCTATCATGGAGATAATTCATCAGTTTCTGGAGCATATAGGATCCAGGTGCCCTCAGTAATTTAATAAAGTGGCTATTCTTCATTATGTTTAGTAAAACAGGTGACTCAGCTATAGCCAGCATCATGTTTGGATCTGTTTCTGCAAGAGGCATATATCTGTCTTTTTAGCCAGGGCTTTATTTGTGTATTTAGAGTGGGAACGCAGCTTATTTTCACTCAATGAATCAAAGTCAATTATAGCACTGCCCTCCAATTCAGCCTAGTGACAGCAACTAAGAGCAAATGAGGAGCAGATTTCATGAACAACTTCAACTATGACAGATCACCGCACATGTGTTTGTAACTATACAATAGTAACTACTGAGTTATCTCAGTCTTTTTCCTGAGGTCTTAATGTGACAGCAACCAGACATAACCAGTGCAACTCATTCCACATATTATCACAAAGCATCTAAGAACTCTGATTAGAGAAGCCCGACAGCTGGGCAAGTAGTGATGTGTGCTCCACTATCTGCTGCAACTCCAACCAAGGTGTTCCAGGGTGGATTCCATCTTACAATATTAAAAATTCCCCAGTATGTTCTAAAAACAACCAAACAAATCCAATCAAACTAATCACAATTACACTACTCTCAATCATCAGCAGAAACAGATCAATAGTGTTACCAACAGCCACAAATGAAAAACTTGCTTCCTGATTTGCCAAGCACATAATGCTCCATTCTGCATAATAGCTTTGCTCCAAACATTAAAAGAACTAATATATTAAGGTGAAGTGCTTGAAATTATACAGCAAGAGATTATTTATTCTATTGTTCCACCACAGATCCTGAATAAAATTAAAATCAATAGGCATCAAAGAAAAACCCTACCTGTTGGAGGTCAATCACCTCAGTCCCAATACATTGTAGGAGTGCCTACAACTAGACCCAAAGGTGTCTAGAATACCAAGTTGGCACTCAATTAGATCCAAATATTGTAGTTACAAGAGCACCTTAAGTTCAGGGAAACCAGCAGCGATCGATTCAGCTCCCTCCCCCTAAATCTTTCTGACATCTTCAAAGCACAAAACAAAACTGAGATGGAATATTCTCCATTTGACTGGAAGGTCACAGCTCCAACAGCATTCTAGGATAAAGAAGCATGCCTGGCTCCATATCAAATTCACTGTCAGCAGACCAGTGTGTACGATTCACAGCAATATCTTGCCAAGGCTTTTTCAACACCTACCAAGAAAGTCATAGGCAACAGGTAAAGGTGAGCTCCGCCATCTGCAAGCCCTGCATATCACACATCACCCTGACCTGGAAATAGCTCACCTTTTCTTCATTGTCACTGGGTCATAATCCAGGAACATCTTACCTAATAGTACTGTGATAGTGCCTTCACGACATTAAAAAATGCAGCTGTGAAAGAAAGCAGCTCATTGCTGCCCTCTCAAGGCCAACTAAAGATGGATATTAACTATTCGCCCATCAGCGACTCCCACATCCCAAGAATGAATAGCAAAGTAACATTAGTTCACTGTGATTAAAAACTGTCATTCCTCTTTTTTTTTGTTGGCCCAAGGCCAATGACTGTGGGTATTTAAAACACTGATTCAGAATGCTGCATTTCATTCTTACAATATCAGAATCCGCTTTATTTTAAACCAGTAACAATTTGCACTGAACTTCTTGTCATGTTGTGATGTGGGTTTGCACAAAGTTGGAACTATGCTGTAATTGTTTAAATAGCTTGCTTTGAAGTCTGAACCAAAGACTTTCATCCGATCAGCTTCAGCGGTTACTCATTCAAACTGGGAAACATTTTGTTTTGATCCAGTGTATTTACAGATATTAATGATAGCAACCTACCAGGAATTGTTATCTCACAAACTGACTGAAAAACATTGTGCAAAGAAATCCCATTCATTTATACAGTATCCTTATCTAACCCCACTTCATGTAAAAACTCTACAGGAATTGAGGTAATATATATGGATTAGCTATATACATATATCATGCAGCCTTGGAATCTTTGCAGAAACAGTAGGTGGCACTGTAATGTAATTCCCATGAACTTTCAATGTCTTGTTTACAGCCATAGAAATATGGCAGTGATACAGTGAAGTGAGCTGTAGCAAATATTACAGTGCCATGCAAAAGTTTGGGCAAAATTTTGCAGCCAAAAAGTTCTATTCAAAAGGTTCAAAGGAATATCTAAACAAGCCTGATGCATTTTGGAAACAAGTCCTGTGGACTGATGAGGTTAAAATAGAACCTTTTGGCTGCAATGAGCAAAGGTATGTTTGGAGAAAAAAGGGTGCAGAATTTCATGGAAATAACCGCTCTCCAACTGTTAAGCATGGCGGTGGATCGATCATGCTTTGGGCCTGTGTTGCAGCCAGTGGCACGGGGAACATTTACTGGTAGAGGGAAGAATGAATTCAATTAAATTCCAGCAAATTCTGGAAGCAAACATCACACCGTCTGTAAAAAAGCCAAAGATGAAAAGAGGATGACTTCTACAACAGAATAATGAACCTAAACACACCTCAAAATCCACAATGGACTACCTCAAGAGGCGCAAGCTGAAGGTTTTGCCATGGCCCTCACAGTCTCCCGACCTAAACATCATCGAGAATCTGTGGATAGACCTCAAAAGAGCAGTGCATGCAAGACGGCCCAAGAATCTCACAGAACTAGAAGCCTTTTGCAAGGAAGAATGGCGGAAATCCCCCAAACAAGAATTGAAAGACTCTTAGCTGGCTACAAAAAGCGTTTCCAAGCTGTGATACTTGCCAAAGGGGGTTTTACTAAATACTGCCATGCAGGGTGCCCAAACTTTTGCTTCAGGCCCTTTTCCTTTTTTGTTATTTCGAAACTGTAAAAGATGAAAATAAAAAAAGCTTTCTTGCTTAAGATATTAAAGAAATGTGTCATCTTTAACTTCATGTCTTTTGGAAATCAGTTCATCTTTTACTCGCTTAGCTGTTCACAGTAACAGAAATTTTGACCGGGGTGCCCAAGCTTCTGCATGCCATTGTATATTGATCTTTGTTAAGCCATTTACATCAATATATTTGCTTAGATGGAGTAGTGTTTGGTAATATATAGATGTATGATATAATTGCTTTGTGAATCTGAGTTCAACTTTATCAGCGTAGTTATAAGTATATACTGTATTTAGGAGAAATTACACCGGTACAGCTGAGTGCACAACATGACCTACATTTCCATAGGGCAAACAACACCGTTACTTCTGAATGCAAAATTCAAGGTAGAGTACAATCATCTTCATTATTATCAGATTAATGTGGTCATTGGTGTCAGCCACAATGAACGTAGGGAGAGCACCTTTGCTAAATACTGTTTGGAAGGTTCAATTGCCTTTGGTATTCCACTTGATTAATTATTTCATCTAATTGATTTGAGTCTCATTGCTCCTAGGAGGTGCAGTTAATCAATATGTTGCATAACTTAAGAGACCTGAGAGTCTTCAATTCAGTTCTCAGAGCTCGTTGATTCGATGCAGTGTGACATGTACAACAGTGGGAGTGTTAGAGTTGTCCTTAGTTTTCCTGGCAAGTTAGAGAAGGTGGACTGCCCACAAAGGTTATACTTGAAAAGTGCGCATGATAGATCTCATTTTGGAAGTATGTTGACTGTGATGACCTTGCTCTCAATGTTTCCATGTAAATTATGATCAGTTGAGGGAAGGAAAAGAGCCAGCATATCTGGGAGAATATTGGGAATAAGGAGTAAAACAGAATGAAAGAACAGTGCATTTGCAACTAGAAGGGAAAATTACTAACCAGTATTCAGCATTTTAATGGAGCCGCCTTGTCAGTAATTAGTGAAAAACAATAATGAGATTAGAGGAAAACAGCACCACCTGCTGACGGTGCATTCAAGAGTGAATCTATCTTATCTGCAGAAATAGAATCAGAGTTAGAATTAGAATCAGGTTTATTATCACCGGCATGTGACATGAAATGTGTTAACTTAGCAGCAGCAGTACAATGCAATACATAATCTAGCAGAGAAAAAAATAATAAATAAAATAAAAATAATAATAATAAATAAACAAGTAAATCAATTACAGTATACATATATTGAATAGATTAAAAAATGTGCAAAAACAGAAATACTGTATTATAAGAAAAACGTGAGGTAGCGTCCAAAGCTTCAATGCCATTTAGTAATCGGATGGCAGAGGGGAAGAAGCTGTTCCTGAATCGCTGAGTGTGTGTCTTCAGGCTTCTGTATCTCCTACCTGATGGTAACAGTGAGAAAAGGGCATGCTCTGGGTGCTGGAGGTCCTTAATAATGGATGCTGCCTTTCTGAGACAACACTCCCTGAAGATGTCCAGGGTACTTTGTAGGCTAGTACCCAAGATAGAGCTGACTAGATTTACAACCTTCTGCAGCTTTTTTCGGACCTGTACACTGGCTCCTCCATACCAGACAGTGATACAGCCTGTCAGAATGTTCCCCACGGTACAACTATAGAAGTTTTTGAGTGTGTTTGTTGACATGGAAATCTTTTCAAACTCCTAATAAAGTATAGCCATGTCTTGTCTTCTTTATAACTACATAGATATGCTGGGACCAGGTTAGATCCTCAGAGATCTTGACACCCAGGAACTTGAAACTGCTCACTCTCTCCACTTCTGATCCCTCTGTGAGGATTGGCATGTGCTTCTTCGTCTTACCCTTCTTGAAGTCCACAATCGGCTCTTTTGTCTTACTGACATTGAGTGCCAGGTTGTTGCTGTGACACCACTCCAGTAGTTGGCATATCTCACTCCTGTACAATTGTTGTAATATCAGCAAATTTATAGATGGTATTTGATCTATGCCTAGCCACACAGTCATGTGTATATAGAGAGTAGAGCAATGGGCTAAACACACACCGCTGAGGTGCTCCAGTGTTGATCGTCAGCATGGAGAATATGTTATCACCCATCCTCACAGATTGTGGTCTTCCAGTTAGGATGTCGAGGATCCAATTGCAGAGGGAGGTACTGAGGCCCAGGTTCTGCAACTTCTCAATCAGGATTGTGAGAATGATGGTATTAAATGCTGAGCTATAGTCAGTGAATACCATCCTGACGTAGGTGTTTGTGTTCTCCAGGTGGTCTAAAGTCGTGTGGAGAGCCATTGAGATTGTGTCTGCTGTTGACCTATTGTGGCAATAGGCAAATTGCAATGGGTCCAGGTCCTTGCTGAGGCAGGAGTCATGACCAATCTCTCAAAGCATTTCATCACTGTCGATGTGAGTGTTATCGGAGATAGCCATTAAGGCAGCCCACGAAAAAGAGGGGAAAAAGGTGAGCTTAAAGAGTTAGTACGGACTGAGGCCATAGGAGAATGATATAACAATTTGATTCAGGATATAAATTTCGGGCTGAAATTGAACATTTCAAGCACCTTAAATAAGTAAGGCCATTCGACTCTGTTGAAGGCTTTTTCAGCGTCTAAGGAAATGATGCACTCAGGATCATTTTGTGAGGGGGTATAAACAATGTTTAACAGTGTGCGAATGTTATAAAAAGAGTAACGACCTTTAATAAAACCCGTTTGGTCTTCTGAAATAATATAAGGAAGTGCTTTTTCTAATCTGTTTGCTAATAATTTAGAAAAGATTTTAGAATCAACATTTAATAAGAATATTGGTCTATAAGATGCGCATTGAGCAGGATCTTTATCCTTCTTTAATATTAAAGAGATCGATGCTCTATAGAAGGATTCAGGAAGTTTACCAAGTTTTAATGAGGCCTCCAGAACCCTGAATAACCAAGGGATTAATGAAGATGCAAAACATTTATAAAATTCCACGGTAAACCCATCAGGACCAGGAGCTTTCCCCGGACTCATAGAGAAAATAACATTCTTAATCTCATCAGTAGTAAAGGAAGTGTCAAGCATAGAAGATATATCATGTGAAATCTTAGGGAAATCTAGGTTATCTAAAAAGTCATACATATAGTTAGAGTCTCGTGGAAACTCTGATTGATATGAGGAGGAATAAAAATCAAAAAAAAATTGATTAATCTCAGCTTGATCAGATATCAGTTGATCATTTTGATTATAAATCTGATTAATTTGAAATTTGGAATAGTTAGTCTTCAACTGGTTAGCCAACAGTTTACCAACTTTGTCACTGTGTATATAAAATTCACTTCTTGTTTTCATTAATTGATTTGCAATTGAGGATGAAAGTAATAAACTATGTTCCATTTGAAGTTCAGTTCTTTGTTTATACAACTTCTCAAAGGAAGCTGTAGCATATATCTTATCAATTTCCTTAAGCTTGTCTACAATAACCAGCTCCTCATCCTTCAACCTCTTCCTCAAAGCAGCAGAATACGAGATGATCTGACCACGAATATAAGCTTTAAAAGTGTCCCAAAGGATGTTCATAGAAATATCTTCTGTATAGTTAATTGTAAAAAAGAGATTGATCTGTTCATTCATAAAGTTAACAAAATCCGAGTCCTGAAGCAACAGCGAATTAAAACGTCATTGTCTATTATTTTGTGTGTTGGCCAATATTTTAATAGAAAGCTTAAGTGGAGCATGATCCGAAATGGTTATAGACTCATATTCACATTTGACCACTGAAGAAATAAGACGAGAGTCAATAAAAAAAATAATCAATTCTTGAATAGGAACGATGAACATTTGAAAAAAAAGAAAAATCTTTTTCCTGAGGATGCAAAAATCGCCAAATGTCTGTCGACCCGGAATCTGAAAGGAATGAGTTAATCAAGGTTGCAGATTTATTGGGTAAGGTCCGTAAAGGAGCCGAACGATCCAAAGATGGAGATAAACGAGTATTAAAATCCCTGCCCCAAATTAGTGAAAACTCATTCAAATTCGGGAACAAATTAAATAATGATTTATAAAATTCCGGACAGTCCATGTTGAGAGCGTAAACATTAACCAAAACTACCTTTTTATTAAAGAGTAAACCACTAACCAATAGAAATCTGCCATTCGGATCAGAAATAATATCGTGTTGTACAAAAGTAATTGAGGGATCTATAAAAATAGAAACCCCTCGAATCTTAGCGTTGGAATTCGAATGGAAGTGTTGATCCTTCCAGAATTTGAAAAAAACGTAATCTATCCCCCCTCCGCACATGGGTCTCTTGTAAAAATAGAACATGTGCTTTAAGTCTCCGGAATACTTTAAACACTTTTTCCTTTTTATTGGACGATTAAGACCATTAGTATTCCAAGAGACAAAATTAATAGTAGACTCCATAAACCCTAAAGTCAACCCGCAAAAAGAGGAGGATTGACAATAGGGTCGACCCACGCACCCGGAAAGGGAACCTTTTTTCCCTCTTTTTTGAGGTACGAGACAAGGTTGTCCTCTTAGTCCTTTATTATTTGATATTGCATTAGAACCTCTTGCAATTACCATTCGAGAATCTCCAAATATTATTCGGATAACTCGGGGTTTAAAGTCCCATAAAGTATCACTCTATGCTGATGACTTACTTTTATATATTTCTAATCCTCAAAAATCTATCCCTGCTGCTTTAGATTTATTAGCACAATTTAGTCTTTTTTCAGGTTATAAGTTAAATCTCGGTAAGAGTGAACTTTTTCTGATTAATAAGCAAGTTCCCTTATATCAGAATCTTCCACTTAAATTGGTTAATAATCATTTTTCATATCTTGGGATTAAAATTACCTGTAAACATAAAGATTAATTTAAGACTAATTTCCTACCCTTAATCGATCACATTACTCAACTCTCATTTAAATGGTCTCCATTTTATTTAACTTTGATTGGTCGTATTAATGCTGTTAAGATGTTTATTCTTCCAAAATTTTTATATATATTTCAGGCATTACCGATTTTTGTTCCCAAATCCTTTTTTGATAAAGTTGACTCTAAAATTTCTTCATTTATTTGGTAAAATAAAAACCCGCGATTGGGTAAAATACATCTACAGAAAGCTAAGAGAGATGGAGGTTTTGCATTACCTAACTTTAGATTCTATTATTGGGCAATTAATATTCGACATATGAAATTTTGGTTACTTGATCAAGATACACTATCCATTCCTAAATGGGTAGTACTGGAATTACAATCTGCTCAAGGTTATGCACTTGGCTCCATTTTAGGTTCTTCTCTTCCTTTTGATTTGAAACGCTGTAAACTGGTTTATAACCCGTTAGTTAAATATACCTTACGTATTTGGTTTCAATTCCGAAAATTTTTCGATCTTAATCAATTTGGGCTTGCGATTCCTATTTTAGGTAACATATTCTTCCCTCCTTCTTCCACTGACCGTGCCTTTCAAATTTGGAAGACTAATGGTACTTCACAGTTTTTGGATTTATTTTTGGATGGTTCCCTTATGTCTTTTGAGCAATTATCTAACAAATATAACTTACCAAGAATACATTTTTTTAGATATCTCTAAGTTAGAAATTTCCTAAGTACTATACTCTCTTCCTTTCCGACGCTACCTCCTACATATATTTTAGACACTATAACTAACCTTAATCCATGTCAGAAAGGTGTAACAGCTATTATTTATAATACTATTATGAAACTTAGGAAAGCTCCATTTGATAAGATTAGGTCAGATTGGGAAAAGGAATTGGGTCTTATTATTCCGGTGGATGACTGGGCGCATATTTTACAACTAGTCAATACTTCCTCTGTCTGTTCTAAACACTCCTTAATTCAATTTAAAGTTGTCCATAGAGCACATATGTCTAAAGATAAATTAACTCGTTTTTATTCTCATATTAACCCTTTGTGTGACAGATGTCATAGAGAGATAGCTTCCTTAACTCATATGTTTTGGGCCTGTCCTACTTTGGAAACTTTTTGGAAAGATATTTTTAATATTATTTCAAAGGTATTGAATATAGATATATCTCCCCATCCTATTACTGCTATCTTTGAATTACCTAAAATTTCCAGTAATCTTTCCCCTTCAGCCCGTAGATTGATTGCATTTCTTACTTTAATGGCGAAAAGATGTATTTTACAACATTGGCAGGAGATTAATGCTCCAACTACATTCTTTTGGTTTTCCCAGACGATACTATGTTTAAATCTGGAGAAAATTATAAGTAATCTTTATGATTCTTCAGCTAAATTTGAACAGACTTGGAGATCTTTTATTCAACATTTTCATTTAATGTAACTTTTTTTCTTTCTCTGGCCATATCTACATTCCCTTCTTGCTTTTTAACTATTTTTAATGGAGGTTGGGTTTGAGGACGTGATTGTTTTAAGTTGTTTAATTCTACTTGATACCTAGTTAGCCCATTGCTTTGCTTTGCTTTTTATATTAGTTGCACATTGGGTTTTTTTGGGGGGTTTTTTGGGGTTTTTTTTTCCTTTTCCTTATTGACATGTTTGAAAATTAGTATACTATTATATTACCTGGTTATTTTATATCTAAACTGCACTGTTTGTACTAACTTTTTTTGTGTATTAATATCTCTTGTAAGTTATATTGCAACTGTGTATCAGTGCCTATATGGTTTACCTTTTGTGTACTAATTCAATGAAAAGATTTAAAAAAGAAAAAAAAAAGAAAAGGCAGCCCACATTATTCTTCTTAGGCACTGGTATTCTTGAAGCAAATGGGAACTTCCACCTGTAGCAGTGAGAGGTTGAAAATGTCCTTGAATACTCCTGCTAGTTGGTATGCACAGGTTTTCAGAGCCTTACCAGGTACCCCATCGGGACCTTCCACCTTGTTCACTCTCTTTAAAGACAGCCTAACATCGGCCTCTGAGATGGAGATCACAGAGTCATCAGGTGCAGCAAGGATCTTCACAGCTGTAGTTATGCTCTCCCTTTCAAAGCAGGCATAGAAGGCGTTGCGTTCATCTGGTAGTGAAGCATCACTGCCATTCATGCTATTGAGTTTCGCTTTGTAGGAAGTAATGTCTTGCAAACCCTGCCAGAGTTGCCATGCATCCGATGTTGCCTCCAACCTCATTTGAAATTGTCTCTTTGCTCTTGAAATAGTCCTCCACAAATCATACCTGGTTTTCTGGTACATACCTGGGTTGCCAGACTTGAATGCCACAGATCTAGCCTTCAGCAGATGACGTACCTCCTGGTTCATCCGCGGTTTTTGGTTTGGGAATGTACAGTACATCTTTGTGGGCACACACTCATCCACACAGGTTTTAATGAAGTTGGTAACAACTGCAGCATACTCATGCAGGTTCGAAGATGAATCCCTGATTACAGTCCAGACCATCGATTCAAAGCAGTCTTGTAAGTGCTCCTGTGCTCCCCTTGTCCAAATCTTCTTGGTCCTCACTGCTGGTGCTGCAGTCTTCAGTCTCTGCCTTTACTCAGGGAGTAGAAGTACAGCTAGGTGATCAGACTTCAATAGACAATAGACAATAGGTTCAGCAGTAGGCCATTCAGCCCTTCGAGCCAGCACCGCCATTCACTGTGATCATGGCTGATCATCCACAATCAGTATCCAGTTCCTGCCGTATCCCCATAACCTTTGATTCCGCTGTCTTTAAGAGCTCTATCCATCCCTTTCTTGAAAACATCCAGAGACTTGGCCTCCACTGTTTTCTGGGGCAGAGCATTCCACATATCCACCACTCTCTGGGTGAAAAAGTTTTTCCTCAACTCCATTCTAAATGGCCTACCCCTTATTCTTAAACTGTGGCCTCTGGTTTTGGACTCACCCATCAGCGGGAACATGCTTTCTGCCTCCAGCATGTCCAATTCCTTAATAATCTTATATATTTCAATCAGATCCCCTCTCATCCTTCTAAATTCCAGTGTATACAAGCCCAGTCGCTCCAATCTTTCAACATATGACAGTCCCGTCATCCCAGGAATTAACCTTGTGAACCTACGCTGCACTCCCTCAATAGCAAGAATGTCCTTCCTCAAATTTGGAGACTAAAACTGCACACAGTGCTCCAGGTGTGGTCTCACCAGGGCACTGAACAGCTGCAGAAGGACCTCTTTGCTCCTATACTCAATTCCTCTTGTTATGAAGGCCAGCATGCCATTAGCTTTCTTCACTGCCTGCTGTACCTGCATGCTTGTTTTCAGTGACTGATGTACAAGAACACCTAGATCTTGTTGTGCTTCCCCTTTTCCTAACTTGACTCCATTTAGATAATAATCTGCCTTCCTGTTCTTACCACCAAAGTGGATATCCTCACATTTATCCACATTAAACTGCATCTGTTATGCATCCGCCCACTCACCCAACCTATCCAATTCACCCTGCATTCTCATAACATCCTCCTCACATTTCACACTGCCACCCAGCTTTGTGTCATCTGCAAATTTGCTAATGTTACTTTTAATCCCTTCATCTAAATCATTAATGTATATTGTGAACAGCTGCAGTCCCAGCACTGAACCCTGCGGTACCCCACTGGTCACCGCCTGCCATTCCGAAAGGAATCGCTACTCTTTGTTTCCCGTCAGCCAGCCAATTTTCAATCCATGTCAGTACTCTGTCCCCAATATCATGTGCCCTAATTTTGCCCACTAATCTCCTATGTGGGACTTTATCAAAGGCTTTCTGAAAGTCCAGGTACACTACATCCACTGGCTCTCCCTTGTCCATTTTCATAGTTACACCCTCAAAAAATTCCAGAAGATTAGTCAAGCACGATTCACTCTGCCCCTCCCCCAGCTGCCTATCACCTCCCTCATGGTTCCGCCTCCTTCTACTACCCATTGTGTTTTCCCCTATTCCTTCTTCACCTTTCCTGCCTATCCCCTCCCTGCTTCCCCTTCCCCACCCCTTTATCTTTCCCCTTACTGGTTTTTCACCTGGCATCTACCAGCCTTCTCCTTCCCACCCTCCCCCCACCTTCTTTATAGGCCCCTGCCCCCTCCCTCTTCAGTCCTGACGAAGGGTCTTGGCCCGAAACGTTGACTGTTCGTTTCCATGGATGCTGCCCGACCTGCTGAGTTCCTCCAGTGTGTTGTGCATGAAGGTAAAATAAATGCAGCAAAGTACAGGGAGGAAAACCTGACGTAGTCTGCAAGAGAACTGTGACTTGGGAGAAGATTTTTTTTTCCAGCAAGACAATGACCCCAAGCATAAAGCCACAGCTACACAGGAATGGCTTAAAAACAGCAAAGTTAATGTCCTGGAGAGGCCAAGTCTGAGTCCAGACCTCAATCCAATTTCTGCGTGCCCACTGTGCTCCAAGCGAGGAACCCTGAAGCACATCCTCAGCGGCTGTGCAAGGGCACTTGGTGAGGGACGGTACAGGTGGAGGCATGATCAGGTCCTGAAGATCATCGCTGAAGCCGTCAGTGCAGGAGTTGAGTGGGCGAAGCGGTCCCGACCCGCCAAGCAGACCATTGCCTTTGTCAGAGCTGGGGAGCAGCCAATACCCACCAAAAGAACATCTGCAGGCATTCTGACCTCTGCAAGGGACTGGCAGCTGCTGGTGGACCTCGAAGGGCAGCTGAAGTTCCCCAACCATATCGCAGCCACCACCCTGCGACCAGACATTGTCCTAGTGTCTGAGTCGACTAAGCAAGTGGTGCTGCTGGAGCTGACAGTTCCATGGGAAGATCGCTTGGAAGAGGCCTTTGAAAGGAAGCTCTCCAAGTATGCAGGACTGGTCAGCAACTGTCAGCAGGCTGGATGGAGAGCGAGGTGTCTCCCAGTGGAGGTTGGTTGTAGGGGATTCGTAGCCCATTCTTTAGTTAGAGCCTTCAGCATTTTGGGCATCGAGGGAGAGAGGAAGAGGAGAGCCATCCGCAGTACCACCGATGCGGCAGAGAGAGCCTCAAGATGGCTGTGGCTCAAAAGAGGGGAGCCATGGAGTCATAAGTAGCTAGCCATCTGGACACAAGCTGGGGTCTGATCAGCCCCGGCTGGGTCACCTGGAGGAGGTTGTATGATGTTGAAAGACCCGAAACACCCGATGATTCCAGGAACATCACTGAAGATGTGTCCAGAAGCATCAATAGATGTGTGTACACAGCAGAATACTGGCTGGACTTGAAAAGGGCTGTTCACTCACAATCCTTATGCAATCTGACTGAGGTTGAGCAGTTTTGTAAAGAAGAATGGGGAAAAATTGCAGTGTCCAGACATACAAAGCTGTTAGAGACTTATCAACACAGACTCAAGGCTGTAATTGCTGGCAATGGTGCATCTACTAAATACTGAGTTGAAGGGGGTGAATACTTATGCAATCAATTGTTTTGTGTTGTATATTTGTAATTAATTTAGATCATTTGTAGAGATCTTTTTTCACTTTGACACAAAACAGACTTTTTTCTGTTGACCAGTGTCAAAAAACCCAAATTAAATCCACTGTGATTCAATGTTGTAAAATAATAAAATATGAAAACTTCCAAGGTGGTAAATACTTTTTATAGACACTGTATGAATGGATTGATCTATCTGGATGACATGCAATTAAAATCTTTTCTAGGTATTTTTAAAAGTTTTATTGGCAGGAGGAGAAGATGGAGGCACACGCGGCCTCTCCGGTGAAATGATGTCGTATTTGTTAAATAGGGGCTGTGCACAATTCTGATTTGATGGAGACAGACGTTGAGAAGCACGGAGGAACATCTGGAGAAACTTCTGAAATGCCCGGTTCACTGCTGCTGGTACTGTGCGATCCAGAATCTCCGGAGGGATGGCCCCAAATCCTCGGCTTTGCCTGTTACTGGCGGCCGAGGCTGGAGTCAAAGCGCTCGGCAGAGATGGTGCTCGGTGCTTGATGTCGGAGGGCTGGTCGGAGGCTTGAAGTTTTCAGATGACTCAGAGTCGACTGTGGTCGGATGCTTCCAGGATGCTGCATCGGCAAGTTTGCGGCGCTGGAAGCTCATGGCAGGGAGAGTTTTCTTCCTTCAACCATCTGCGTGAGATGATGGGACTTTCAAGAGGCTTCGAACTTTTTTTACCGTGCCCATGGCCTGTTCTTCATCAAGTTACAGTATTGCTTGCACTGTTGTAACTATATGTTATAATTATGTGGTTTTTGTCAGTTTTTCAGTCTTGGTCTGTCTTGTGTTTCTGTGATATCTTCTGGAGAACATTGTATCATTTCTTAATGCATGCATTACTAAATGACAATAAAAGAGGACTGTGTGTCCTCATAATCTAGCGAATCTAATTTATTGAGATACAGTGTGGAGTAGGCCTTTCTGGCCCTTTGAGCTGTGTTGCCCAGCAAGCCCCAATTTAACCCTAGCTTAGTGACAGGACATTTTACTGTGACCAATTAACCTACCAACCTTTGGACTGTGGGAGGAAATGGAGCGTTCTGAGGAAATGCACACATTTCACGGGAAGGATGTAGAAACTTCTTATAGACAGTGCTGGAATTGAACTTCAAACTCTGATGCCCTGAGCTGTATTAGAATTGAGCTAACCACTATGCTACTGTGTGCCCTCATTACACCTTCAGTGGCCTGTTGGGGGGGGGGGTCAAGAGAAATTATTTGGCGACCAGCTGATTGAAATGCACTTATGACAGGTATATGGAAACTGTCAGCTTTATGAAGTATACTTATGTTGACACACATAATTGGCGATATAAAATTATGCAATATAAATGTCTTTGGAGAATAAAATTGATGATCTCAGAGCTAGGGTTCTGAATCAGAGGGACATTAGGACCACGTGTGTCCTTCCTTTGTTTCACGGAATCCTGGTTAACCCCTTCTGTACCGGATGCAGCGAGTCAGATCAACAAGTTTACTATACACCATCAGGATAGATCTATAGAGTCTCTCAAAAGCAGAGGTGGAGGAGTATGCTTCATGATCAACTCCTCTTGGTGCACAAATATATCAGTGCTGCCCCAATTCTGCTCACCAGACCTGGAATATCTAGCAGTAAAGTGCCATCCATTTTACCTACCGTGGGAGTACTCTGGGGTCATTTTGGTAGCAGTATACATTCCACCTCAGGCCAATATCACTCAGGCTTTAGACGATCTGAGCAATGGGATCAACATACATGAAACAGCGCACCCTAATGCCTTCACCATCGTTTTGGGAGATTTTAACTAGGCCAGTCTGAAAAAAATCACTGAGCAACTAACACCAACAGATCACTCGCAATACCAGAGGAAACAACACACTGGCCCATTGTTACACCACCATCAAGAATGCCTACTGTACTATTCCACGCCCTCACTTCAGGAAAGCGGCCAGTGAGTGAGTGGGCCAGTGAAGGAGTGGAGCTTTGAGGCTTTGACTTGAGAGATTCTGGCAGTTTTGGCAGTTGGCCACAGTTGGAGCGGGGGAGAAACAGTGAAGAAGTGGCTGATTCAGTGTGCTGTGTGCATGATATGGGAGGTCAGGGACACTGATGGTGCCTCTGGCTCCTACAACTGTGGAAAATGTGTCCAGATTCAGCTTCTGAAGGACCATGTTGCAGCACTGGAAAAGCAACTGGATGACCTCAGGTTCATCCGAGAAAACGAGAGTTTTCTGGACAGGACCTACAGCGAGGTCTTTACACTGAGGATACCTGAAGAGAGAAGGGGGGCGACAATGAGGAAGGAAAGAATGCTTGAAGTACCGGAGACCCCGGGGGATGTACCTCTTGTAAACAGGTTCACCCTCTTGGAAGCTGTCGGGACAGATTACACTGCCTGTCTGAGAGGCGGACAGGTCTGCAAGTCAACAATTGGCTCTGAAGCAAAGCTGAGGAGACAGACATCAGGCAGAGCCATGGTAGTAGGGGCTCCATAGTGAGAGGTACAGAAAAGGGTTTCTGCGGCAACAGGCGAGATTTAAGGATGGTGCGTTGCCTCCCTGGTGCCAGGATCCAGGACGTCATGGATCGGGTGCAGGGAATCCTCAAGAGTGAAGGTGAATGTCCGGAAGTGGTGGTGCATGTTGGCACAAATGACGTGGGGAAGAAGAGGAAAGACATTCTACAGAGCGAATTCAGAGAACTCGGAAGAAGGCTGAAAAGCAGGACTTCCAGGGTGGTTATCTCCGGTTTGCTTCCAGTTCCTCGTACTGGAGAGGGCAGGAACAGGGATTTAATGGATCTGAATGTGTGGCTGAGGAAATGGTGCAGGAAGCAAGGATTTACATTCTTGGACCACTGGGGTATGTTTTGTGGTAAGGCTGAATTGTACAAAAGGGACGGGTTGCACCTTAATAAGCGGGGGACCAGCATTCTGGCAGGCAGGTTTGCCCCTGCAACACGGGTGTGTTTAAACTAAGTAGTGGGGGGGGGGAGGGGACGAACTGGAAACATAAGGATGGAGTTAAAGGGAAAGTGAGAATAAGAAAAGTTAAGAAAGACAACAGAATCAACAGAGCAGAAAGCTCAAGAAGGGATCGTACAGTATGGCCGAGTGAAATAGGAATTGATATGGGAGGTGAGGGGAGTAATGAATTAAAGGTATTGTTTATGAATGCATGGAGTATAAGAAATAAAGTAGATGAGCTTGAGGCACAGTTGGAAATGGGTAAGTGTGATGTTGTGGGAATAACAGAGACATGGCTTCAAGTGGACAGGGCCTGGGAAATGAATATTCAAGGGTATACGTCCTATCGAAAGGACAGACTGATGGGCAGAGGGGGTGGGGTGGCTCTGTTGGTGAGGAATGATATTCAGTCCCTTGCGGGGGGGGGGGGGACATAGAAATCAGGAGACGTAGAGTCAGTATGGATAGAACTAGGAACTTCTAAGGGTAGAAAGACCCTAATGGGAGTTATCTACAGGCCCCCAAACAGTAGTCTGGATGTAGGGTGTAAATTGAATCAAGAGTTAAAATTGGCATGTAGCAAAGGTAATACTACAGTTGTTATGGGGGATTTCAACATGCAGATAGACTGGAAGAAACAGGTTGGTACTGGACCCCAAGAAAGGGAGTTTGTGGAGTCCATCCGAGATGGATTCTTAGAACAGCTTGTACTGGAGCCTACCAGAGAGAAGGCAATTCTAGATTTAGTGTTGTGCAATGAACCGGATTTGATCAGGGACCTCGAGGTAAAGGAGCCATTAGGAGGTAGTGACCATAATATGATAAGTTTTAATCTACAATTTGAGGGGGAGAAGGGAAACTCGGAAGTGTCAGTATTACAGTTGAACAAAGGGAACTATGGTGCTATGAGGGAGAAGCTGGCCAAAGTTCAATGGAACAATACCCTAGCAGGGATGACAGTGGAACAGCAATGGCAAGTGTTTCTGGGATTAATGCGGAAGATGCAGGATCAGTTCATTCCAAAGAGGAAGAAAGATCCTAAGGGGAGTAAGGGGAGGCTGTGGCTGACAAAGGAAGTAAAGGACAGTATAAATATAAAAGAGAAGAAGTATAACATAGCAAAGATGAGTGGGAAGCCGGAGGATTGGAAAACTTTTAAAGAGCAACAGAAGATAACTAAAAAGGTAATACATGGAGAAAAAATGAGGTATGAAGGTAAACTAGCCAAGAATATAAAGGAGGATAGTAAAAGCTTCTTTAGGTATGTGAAAAGGAAAAAAATAGTTAAGACCAAAATTGTGCCCTTGAAGACAGAAATGGGGGAATTTATTATGGGGAACAAGGAAGTGGCAGATGAGTTGAACAGGTGCTTTGGATCTGTCTTCACTAGGGAAGACACAAACAATCTCCCAGATATAATAGTGGATGAACTGAAGGTAATCTACATTAGGCAGGAAATGGTGTTGGATAGACTGTAGGGTCTGAAGGCTGATAAGTCCCCGGGACCTGATGGTCTGCATCCCAGGGTATTTAAGGAGGTGGCTTTAGAAATCGTGGACGCATTGGTAATCATTTTCCAATGTTCTATAGATTCAGGATCAGTTCCTGTGGATTGGAGGGTGGCTAATGTTGTCCCACTTTTCAAGAAAGGAGGGAGAGAGAAAACAGGGAATTATAGACCGGTTAGCGTGACGTTAGTGGTGGGAAAGATGCTGGAGTCAATTATAAAAGATGAAATTATGACACATTTGGATAGCAGTAACTGGATAGGTCCGAGTCAGAATGGATTTACAGAAAACCTTATCCTGCGGACATCTCAAATGTCCTCTTTCTTTAAGGATCGTGGTTTCCCTTCTGCCGTCATCAATGATGCCCTCACCCGCATCTCCTCCATTTCCCACACTTCAGCCCTCATCCCATCCTCCCGTCACCACAACAGGGACAGAGTTCCCCTTGTCCTCACCTACCACCCTACCAGCCTCCGGATCCAGCACATTATCCTTTGCAACATCCGCCACCTTCAATAGGACCCCACCACTAAGCACATCTTTCCCTCTCTATCCCTCTCCGCTTTCCGCAGGGATCGTTCCCTCTGTGACTCCCTGTTCCACACATCCCTCCCCATGGATCTCCCACCCGGCACTTATCCCTGTAAGCGTAAGTGCTACATCTGTCCCTACACCTCCTCTCTCACCACCATTCAGGGCCCCAAACAGTCCTTCCAGGTGAGGCAACATTTCACTTGTGAGTCTGTTGGGGTCATCTATTGCATCCGGTGCTCCCAGTGCAGCCTCCTCTACATTGGCGAAACCCGACGCAGATTGGGGGACTGCTTCATCGAGCACCTCCGCTCCATCCGCCACAACAGACAGGATCTCTCGGTTGCCACCCACTTCAACTCTGCTTCATATTCCCATTCAGATATGTCCATACATGACCTTCCCTACTGCCATGATGGGGCCAAACTCAGGTTGGAGGAGCAACACCTCATATACTGCCTGGGTAGTCTCCAGCCCCTGGGCATGAACATTGAATTCTCCAACATCCGGTAATTCCCTGCCCCTGCTTTCCCCCATCCCAGTTTCATTCTGCCCCCTCCTCCAGCTGCCTATCACCTCCTGCATGGTTCCGTCTCCTTCTACTGCCCATTGTGTTTTCCCCTATTCCTTCTTCACCTTTCCTGCCTATCCCCTCCCTGCTTCCCCTCCCTGCTTCCCCTCCCCCACTCCTTGATCTTTCCCCTTACTGGTTTTTCACCTGGAATCTACCAGCCTTCTCCTTCCCACCATCCCCCACCTTCTTTACAGGGCCTCTGCCCCCTCCCTCTTCAGTCCTGACAAAGGGTCACGGCCCAAAACGTTGACTGTTCATTTCCATGGATGCTGCCCGACCTGCTGAGTTCCTCCAGCGTGTTGTGCATGTTACTTTGACCTCAGCATCTGCAGAGAATTTTGTGTTTTTATTTTACCTTCTACCTTCACAAGCCTACCAGGGCCTGCTGTAGTGAAGCATCCCCACAGCATAATGTAGCTACCACCATGCTTCACTGTAGGGATGGTGTGTTTTTGATTTTTGGTTTCATCAGATCATTGAACTTTCTTCCAGCTGATTTCAGAGTCTCCCACACACATTCTAGCAAACCTCAGCTAAAATTTCATGTGAGTTTTTTCAATGGTGTCTTTCTCTTTGTCACTCTCCCATAAAGCTGCGACTGGTGAAGAACCCGGGCAACAGTTGTTCTATGTACAGTCTCTCCCATCTCAGCCACTGAAGCTTGTAACTCCTCCAGAGTTGTCATGGGTCTCTTGGTGGCCTCCCTCACTAGTCCCCTTCTTGCACGGTCACTCAGTTTTTGAGGACACCCTGCTCTAGGCAGATTTACAGCTGTGCCATATTCTTTCCATTCCTCATGGTTGACAAGTATACTCCATGGAATATTCAGTGACTTGGAAACTTTCTTGAATCCATCTCCTGACTTGTGCTTTTCAATAACTTTTTCATGGAGTTGCTTAGAGTTTTCTTTTGTCTTCATGGTGTAGGTTTTGCCAGGATTCTGACTTACCAGCAGATGGACCTTTACTACATCAGTATATTTTACTACAATCAGTTGAAACACCTTGACTGAACACAGGTCTCCAAAAACAGATCTCTTTTTTTCTGTTGATCAGTGTCAAAAAAGCCAAATTAAATCCA
Organism: Mobula hypostoma; assembly: GCF_963921235.1. Taxonomy (NCBI): domain Eukaryota; kingdom Metazoa; phylum Chordata; class Chondrichthyes; order Myliobatiformes; family Myliobatidae; genus Mobula; species Mobula hypostoma. The sequence goes on from NC_086107.1 coordinate 55,549,238, forward strand.
CTGTGATTCAGTGTTGTAAAACAATAAAACACAAAAACTGCCAAGGAGGGTGAATGCTTTTTATAGGCACTGTAAGTACAGAGAAATATTAAAAAGGAAAACAGATTGCAGAATATAGTGTTACAATTACAAAAAAAATACAGTATTGATAGATAAATAAAGTGCATTGGCTACGATGAGGTATGGTAGCTGGAGAGATCAAGAGTCATTCTTTACCACCCTTTAGGTCTATTCAAGAGTTCGATTAACCGTGTGATAGAAGCTGTCCCTGAGTCTGGTGATACATGCTGTCAAGATTTTGCATCTACTGCTTGATGGGAAAGGGAAGAACAGAGAATAACGGGAGAGGGGAGGGGAGGGGTTCTTCATTATGTTTGCTGCTTTCCAAAGGCAGCAGGAAGAGTGGACAGAGTCTATGGAGGGGAAGGTGATTTGTGTGATGACCTGGGCTGTATAAAGGACGCTGCAATTTTTTGGTGGTATTGGCTAGAGCAAGTGGAATGCTTTCTAGTGCACCTGTAATAACTGGTTCGAGTCATCGGGAACATACTGAGCCTGCTGGGGAAGTGGAGGTATCAGTGTGCTGTTTTGGATCATAACATTCATATCACTGACCCAGGACCTAGTGCTGATATTTACACACAGGGGCTCGAAACTCTCAACCTGACACAGCCAGGAGCTGGAGTTGAGGCAGTTGCCTCTAAAGCCTGTAATGAATCAATTATTTCAAATAACAATAGGTTCAATAGGTACATTTAATGTCAGAGAAATGTATACAATATACGTCCTGAAATTCTTTTTCTTCGCAAGCATCCATGAAAACAGAGGAGTACCCCCAAAGTATGAACGACAGTTAAAACGTTAGAACCCCGAATCTGTCACCCCAGCTCCCCCCTTCCACGCACAAGCAGCAGCAAGGCAACAACCCCCACCAGCAAAAGAGTATTGGCGCCCTCCACCGAGCACTCAAGCGTGCAGCAAAGCATCAATAAAGACACAGACTTGCAGTACCCCAAAGACTAATCGTTCATCTGACGTACCACAGGCTCTCTCTCACGCTAATAAGGGAAAAAGAGGTGTCCCTGTTTCACAGCGAGAGGAGAGACTCACCGATTTATGATATTAAAAGTCTGTTGCATCGCTTTTTCCGAGCTCTGCACCCAGAGAATCAGCCCCAGGGCTCAGCTCTCTGGACACACAGCCCACGGCAGCTAACCTGCTGCTCCTGATGTTCCGTGTTCTCCCACGATGCCTCAGTGTGGGGCACCGGCCCTGAATCAACCTGTCTCTGGAGCCACAAAAACCCGGCACCCTGAAGGTGAGCTAGTCTTCCAGGCCGCGTCCTTGGGATATCGAAAAGTGGCCCGTCGTGAGGCCCTGAGAGCAGATCCCATTCCCACAAAGAACCGATATCAGAGTGTAACTCCAGGTCAGGGCCTTCAAAAGAACCTTGAAAGGGAAAAAAAGAGATTTCAAAGAGAGAAATAGAGCTGTTTCCCAAGGTACAAGCAAAGGAGTCGCTGTTTAGCACCATCTTGACTTTGCTTCACCTTCTCTCTGCTTTAAATCCCCTAAAGAAATGTTTTGTTTAAACTACCTTTCCTGCTAGCTGTTCATTTGTTTCCAGCTCTTTACACTTTCAAAAATCTGAGGCGCAAAGAGACTTGGGAGTCCTCGTACAGGATTCCCTAAAGGTTGATTTACAAATTGAGGAAGGCAAATACGATGTTAGCACTGATTTCAAAAGGACTAGCATATAAAAGCAAGGATGTAATGTCGAGGCTTTATAAAACACTGATGAGGCCTCACTTGGAGTACTGTGAGCAGTTTTGGGTCCATTATCTAAGAAAGGATATGCTGACATTGGAGAGGGTTCAAGGGAGGTTCATGGAAATGATTTTGGGATTGAAGGGTTTGTCATATGAGGAGTGTTTAATAGCTCTGGGCCTCTACACAGTGGAACTCAGAAAAAAATGAGGGGTGACCTTATTGAAACTCAATGAATGTCAAAAGACCTCGGTAAAGTGATGTGGAGACAATGTTCCCCATGAAGGGGGAGTCTAGAACCAGAGGACACAGCCTCAGAATAGAAGGGTAGTCTTTTAGAATGGAGATGGGGAGGAATTTCATGAGCCAGAGAGTGGTGAATCTGTGGAACAAGTGGCCATGGAGGCCAAGTCATTGGGTACATATAGGGCAGAGGTTAATATATTCTTGATTAGTCAGGGCATGACGGAATGCAGGGTGAATGCAGGAGAGTGGGGCTGAGAGGTAAAATGGATCAGTCATGATGAAATGGTGGAGCAGACTCAATGGGTCAAATGGCCTAATTCTGCTCCTGTATCTTATGGTCTAAAGTACAAAGCAGTACATCCAACCTTTTCTTACTACACTGCATCTGACTTGTGTTCGTGTTTCTATATGCGTCCCGCCTTTGTTTTCGGTGAAGCCCAAAATTATTTGATGCAACTGCAAGCTATTTCCCACTTCTTTGTTCAAGAACAACACGGATCCCCCGTGCCAAAACAATGTTTTTCCGTAGTTCATCGTACATCTGACGAGATTATTAAATTTGCCAATTTGAGGACCACATTTTACAAATGCGATTTATCATTTGATGATCCCATTTATGTGGATTACCGCGTCAAGAGCTTTCAACAGATGGTTAAGCAGATAAATATTCGTAATTACATTTATAGTTGCTCTCAGTTGACTATCGGCATAAAAGTCACGCCCAAAAACAGAGACGCAAAGCCGTGCCGAGCGCCCGAAGCGAGTTGATCTGTATCAGGTTGAATTGTCGCTGACTGACGATGCCGAAGAACAGCCCACGTCTTTTTGTAACTTGAAAAGTGAACATAGTTACAAACATGGGGATCAGGTGTCTGATCAGAACCACAACATACCAGCTGCTGGGCATCAGCTTCATCGTTATGGTAAATTTAAAAATCATTAATGGTAGTATTAATAATAACCGGTTAATTCTGAAGTAGCGCATTCGTGCTATGCTGGTTCATGTTTTTAAAACCTTCTGCGGGAGACTAAAGCAACTAATATTGAAGTTCGTTATTTTACTTTAAATAATGTTTAGTTTAAAAACTAACATTTAGTTTATTTTTACGTACAATTTCCTTAGCGAATACTGCAAGTCCTGGAATAGTAAACGGACACTCGTGATGTGCATCGTTTTTAAAACGCTTTTAAAAGTTGGGTTAAGTCTGTTCGCAAGGTTCAGATTCTTACCGTTTTTTAAGACCTTCGACCTCCCCACTCCCCACATCAGCCCCTCGGACCCTCCCCTTAGGGTGTTACCAGTGGGAGTTTATGAATACAAGGGTTCTTTGACCGTGAGTAGCGCCATAGGTGGCAATCACTTCCTGGTGCCTACTCGTCCTTAAACTGAAGGGGGACATGACAGTAATATCAGCTTGTCCCCCATTTATGAACTCACCAGATGAAAGAAGGGTTACTTTTAATTTTGGGCAACACACTACCAGGAAGAAGATTAAAGCCTCTACTCCATTGCAACCCACCTAGTCTTTAGAAAAAAAAACTTGCCTTCAGTTGACAGGATTGACCCTGACTGAGCCTGTTACTATAATTCACCAACCTAGTTCCTCTTTGACCAGACTATTTATAGCCTTCTGCACTGCTATAAAGAACCCAACCCAAGCTTGAGAACAACACTTATCTTCATCCCAGACTCACAGTATTCTCTCAAACTCAATACAAGCTGAATTCCTCAAATGTAGGTAGCATTATTTTTGTTTGTAACAGAACTTGCCATTCTGTCACCTCACACTGTTCTTTTTTCTCTTGTTTGGTCTAGATTGCTAAACACATGCCACATACTTACTATAAAAGCAACACATTATACTGACCAAGCCACTCAATCTAATCTCCACATTTAAGTACTTCCTTCGTTAGATTGCTTTCTTTGATGTCTAATACAATTTAGAGTCTCAGAGTCAAGTTGATGATATGTGCGGCCAAGGCAACCAAGTTTATTATTCCCTGAAAGTCGCAACGCAGGTTGATAGGATGGTGAAGAAGGCAAATGGCATGCTTGTTTTCACAGATAGGAACATAATACATATATGTTAACTTGTTACTTTGCAACTTAATTAAGCACTCCTTCGGCAGTTCTTGGAGTATTGTGTGGAGTTCTGGTCTCTGCACTATAGGAAGGATGTGATTATAGTGGAGAGAATTCAGAGGCAATTCATCAGGATGTTGCCTGAGTTGGTGGATTTAAGATATGGGGAAAAATTGGACAGGCTGGGCTTGCTTTCCGTGGAACAAAGACTGGAAGGATGTCCCGATGGATTTGTATAAGACTCTTAGAAGCACAGATAAGGTATATCATGCTCGTCTTTTTCTCATGATCAGGATATCAAAAACAAGCGGGCAAAGGTAAAAAGAAGGACTGGTTCATATCTGGAACAAACTGCCAGAAGAGATGCTGGGATCAGATACAATCATAACATTTAAGAGCTACTTAGACAGACAAATAGGCATTTAATAAGCAAGACATAAAAAGATATGGAACTAATTCAAGCAAATGGGATTCGTGTAGATGGCAGTAATCAACAGTATGGACAAAATCTATCTTGGTCTCTCCAATAGACCTTCAGTTTAGTATCAGATTGCTTTATGTTCCTGGCCCCATGCCTAATAAGAGTAGAATTGAAATATTTTAAATATTGCATCCAGAATTATCAATAGTTAATTACAACCACAATCTGTACTTGCTCATTGTTGCTTGCTGTCTGTTCATTGGAAATGGAAGTCCTTGCTGACCAACCTGCAGAATTATACTTTTTGGAAAGATCCCTTTCAGTAGCTGTTAACCAACTGGGAACAAGAGCCCAGCCTACAAATTTCTCTTTGTTATCAGACAAATTCCATTACTATTCTGTCCACTTAGCTTATCTTTCAATGTCATGAAAATGGAAATGGATTAAACAGCCCAACCCTTGCCAAGAATATCTCAAAATTCCCACAAAAGCAGGCTGAGTGTTGTTGCATCCAAGTCCACACACATTGCACCAAAATCCCACCTTTCCGACAAGGACTGCTCCTTAGGAATGTTTTCATTCAGAGTGTGGTTGGATTCTGGAACACACTGCCTGAAGCAGAGGCTCTTGCAACATTTAAGCAGCACCTGGACAAGCACTTGAACTGCCAAAGTATAGGAGGTTATGGGCCAAGTGGTACGGTAGTGTAGTGTTTAGCGCAGTGCCTTATCGTGGTTTAATTCCTGACGCTGTTCGCGAGGGCTTTGTACATTCTTCCTCTAACCACATCGATTTCCTCTGGGTGCTCAGGATTCCTCCCACATTCCAAAGATGTACAGGTTAGGGTCAGTACGTTACGGGCATGGTACGTTAGTGCCAGAAGCATGGCAACACTTGTGGGCTACCCCAGTACATTTTCAGACCCAAATAACACGTTTCAATGTATGTGAGATGAATAAAACTAATCTTTCTTTTTCTTTTTTTTTCCCATTCTGACATGTCTATCCACAGCCTCCTCTACTGTAAAGATGAAGCCACACTCAGGTTGGAGGAACAACACTTTATATTCCGTCTGGGTAGCCTCCAACCTGATGGCATGAACATCGACTTCTCTAACTTCCACTAATGCCCCACCTCCCCCTCGTACCCCATCTGTTACTTATTTTTATACACACATTCTTTCTCTCACTCTCCTTTTTCTCCCTCTGTCCCTCTGAATATACCCCTTGCCCATACTCTGGGATCCCCCCCCTTGTCTTTCTTCCCAGACCTCCTGTCCCATGATCCTCTCTTATCCCTTTTGCCTATCACCTGTCCAGCTCTTGGCTCCATCCCTCCCCCTCCTGTCTTCTCCTATCATTTTGGATCTCCCCCTCCCCCTCCAGCTTTCAAATCCCTTACTCACTCTTCCTTCAGTTAGTCCTGACGAAGGGTCTCGGCCTGAAACGTCGACTGCCCCTCTTCCTAGAGATGCTGCCTGGCCTGCTGCGTTCACCAGCAACTTTTATGTGTGTTGCTTTCTTTTTCTTTAACTGGGACTAGTGGAGATAGGTACTTGATGGACAACATGGACACAGTGGCATAAGACTCTGTAACAGTTAACTTCGATTCTCTTTGGGCAACTTGAAGATTACAGTTTCATTGGCCATAATTTCTTGGTCCAAGTTATTTTCAGTAGTTCACATTTAAGCCAGAGTCAGACTTGTAGCTGATTTGTTGACGATTAAGTGAAAAGAAGACCAAATAGTTGTCAGAAAATGTAGCAAGAAAAAAAAATCTGGAGGAGAAAGCACCAATTTTTATGGCAGCAGATAAAGGAATAGTTTAGTGATCTAGAATTTCGATGGGGAGAAGCATTGGAGTGGAGTGAAACAAAGATTCAATAAAATGTTTACTTTATCATCATTCCTGTCTTGTAAAGAACAGTTTTGCTCAGTCTACACCCTTGCATCTGATTACTTTCCCTGTTGTGTTTTGTACCAGCTCCTTGGAGTTGCAGTTGCTGCAGTTACCTTATGGACCTGCTTCAATGACAAACTTTATGTTATCCGCAATGTCACAATTGAATCAAACCAATATGCTAAAATGCATGATCTAGGTAAGTTTGCATGCAGACAGGTGAGAAATTGATATACTGAAAAAAGACCTTTCTTCAGTCCTATTGAATACATGTCCTGCTAATGTAGCACAGTTTTCTGACAGGACTTTTATATAACAGAATATTATTAAAATAATGTGACTGCAACAACTTTATTATTTAATCTATTTAATTATTCATTCTCGATAGAAGTTAAATTATACCTAAAATGAGAATTGAGTTGAAGGTCCAGTGTGCATTGTGATATGAATCACTATGGATATTGACTGTGATTTGGTACAACATATATTGGATTACACTGGATAGGAACAGATACTGTCTTTAGAAAGTTACATTGTTTACATTTATTTATTCATGGAATATAGGAATTTCAGGCAAATCTGGCATGCATTCCCCATTCTAAATCGCCCAGGCCCAGATTTAGACCAGGGTATGCAAAGGTAGCATAGATCATAAGACGATAAGACACAGAAGCAGAATTAGCCACTTAGCCCATTGAGTCTGCTCTGCCATTCCATCATGGCTGATTTATTATACCACTCAGCCCCATTCTCCTACCTTCTCCCCAGATCTTTGACACCCTTATTAATCAAGAACCTATAAGTCTCTGCTTTAAATATACCCAATGGCAGCCTCCATAGCTGTCTGTGGCAATGAATTCCACAGATTCACCACCCTCTGGCTAAAGAAATTCCTCCTAATCTCTGTGTTAAAAGGACATCTTGGTATTCTGAGGCTATGCTCTCTGGCCTTACACTCCCCCACTATAGGAAACATCCGTATGTTCACACTATCCTGGCCTTTCAATATTTGATAGGTTTCAATGGGACTTCCCCTCATTCTTCTAAGCTCCAGCAAGTACAGGTCCAGAGCCATCAAACACTCCTCATACATTAACCCTTTCATTCCTGGGATCATTCCTGTCAGCCTCCTCTGGACCCTCTCCAATGCCAGCACATCTTTTCTTAGATACGGAGGTCAAAACTACTCACAATACTCCAAGTATGGTATGCCTAATGCCTTATAAAGCCTCAACATTACATCCTTGCTTTATATTCCAGTCCTCGAAATTATTGCTAACACTGTATTTGCCTTCCTTCCCACCAATTCAACCTGCAAGTTAACTTTTAGGGAAACTTGCATGAGAACTCCCAAGTCACTTTGCACCTCTGATTTCAGAATTTAAATAATAATCTATGCTTTATTCCTTCTACCAAAATGCATAACCATATTCTTTCCAACACTGTATTCCATCTGCCACTTCCTTGCTCATTCTCCTAATCACTCTGTCCTTCTGCAGACTCCCTGCTTCCTCAACACTACCTGCCCCTCCACCTATCTTTGTATCGCCCGCAAATTTGACCACAAAGCCATCAATTCAATTGTCCAAATTATTGACATATAATGTGAAAGGAGGCGGTCCCAACAGCGACCCTTGTGGAACGCCACTAGTCACCAGCAGCCAATAAGAACAGGCACCCTTTATCCCCCACTCTTTGCCTCCTGCCAATCAGCCAATCTTCTATCCATGGTGGTATCTTTCCTGTAATACCATGGGCTCTTGCTAAGCAACCTCATGTGCGACACCTTATCAAGGGTTTTCTGAAAATCCAAGTAAACAACATCCACCGAGTCCCCTTTGTCTCTCTTGACTGTTGTTTCCTCAAAGAATTCCGACAGATTTGTCTGGCCAGATTTCCCCTTAAGGAAACCATGCTGACTTCGACCTATTTTATCATGTCTGCAAGTACCCTGAAACCTCATCCTTAATAATATTTCCTTTGCTGAAGTATATTAATGGGTTAAATGGATTTTTGCAGTAAATAAGTTGCTTCATGGCTACCGTGGACCATATTAACTCAGATTTTGCTTCATTATATTTAAAATCCCTAGCTCCTGTGATGGGATTCAAACTCCTGTGTCTGGATTGATAATCTAGAACACTGACTGACTGCTAGTTTGCTAACTGAACCGTCACTTAACTGTATCCCATATCTAGCTAGAATGAAAAACTTCTGCCTCTGCTGTTAACAGTTTGACATATCAATAACTTGTGTTTTTTGAAGAGCTTGAACACAAATACCACCCCAGATAGGTTATACACTGCCAAATGGGGAAAAAAAAAATCAACACTGATAAAAGGATGGAAATACCAGGAAGGCAAGTAAAAGTTTGATTAAAGTAATGTGATTTAAAGGACAGGTGTGAAGGAACAGAGAAATGTGAATATAATCATGGAAGTAACACACATAAAAGTTGCTGGTGAATGCAGCAGACCAGGCAGCATCTGTATGAAGAGGTACAGTCGACGTTTCAGGCCGAGACCCTTCGTCAGGACTAATTGAGAGAAGAGGTAGTAAGAGATTAGAGAGGGGGAGGGGGAGATCCAAAATGATAGAAGACAGGAGGGGGAGGGATGGAGCCAAGAGCTGGACAGGTGATTGACAAAAGGGATATGAGAGAATCATGGGACGAGAGGCTCTCGTATCCCTTTTGCCAATCAATTGTCCAGCTCCTGGCTCCATCCCTCCCTCTCCTATCTTCTACTATCATTTTGGATCTCCCCCTCCCCCTCCCCCTCCAACTTTCAAATCTCTTACTAGCTCTTCTTTCAGTTAGTCCTGACGAAGGGTCTTGGCCCAAAACGTCGACTGTACCTCTTCCCAGAGATGTTGCCTGGCCTGCTGCATTCACCAGCAACTTTTATGTGTGTTGCTTGAAATTCCAGCATCTGCAGATTTCCTCATGTTTGCATAATCATGAAAGTGATGGATAAGGACTGTGGTGTATGTACAAGAAACTTGAACTGGAGGAATGTAGAACTCAGATCATGGATCTCAGCTTTCCTACATCAGTATACGCAGATCCCAAATTCTCCCCTCCATGTTGCTCCCCATCCTATCATACGGTGTTGCTGCTCCTCCCTATTTTTGAAGATAATCTTACTAGCTAATTTGGGATATTTACAATATCAAAAACTTGCATTGTAACTGGGATTTCCATCTATAATACGCAGAGATGTCCAAAGCCTTCTATAATGTTATTGGATAATAAAACAATGATTATCAGAATGTAGGGTATAAGAGGCAAGATAGAGCATGAAAAGCTAACTTGCACAAAACAGAACACAGAGAACAGAATTTCTGATGAAGGGTCTCAGCCTGAAACATCAACTGTTTACTCTTTTCTGTGGATGCTGCCTGACCTGCTGAGTTCCTCCAGCACTGTGTGTGTGTGTGTGTGTGTGTGTGTGTCTCTCTCGCTTTGTATCTCCAGCATCTCTGCAGGCTGTCTCGTGTTTTTAATGACAGACTGCCTCATCGTGGGTTGTATGTCCTACAAGGATCTGATCACTTCTATTCACCAATGATTTGGACCTGAAAATTGGAAGTAGATTTTCAAAATTTTTTTTGGAGATACTAAATTGGGGCATGCTGCTAATGTAGAAGGGAGCTGAAAAAGTACAGGAAGATATCAAAAGATTTGTAATTGGTCATTGTCTTGTCAAGTAAGAAACAATACTGATAAATTAAGATCGTAAACTTTGGTAGTAAGAGTAAGGATGATACATGAGGGTAAATTATTTTTCCATATTTGTGTGTTTAAAAAGTATTGTATAAATGAAAAGTATGATTTACTCAGAAAGGTATCTGGATGGATTTGTTGGAAATGATAATTTATTACCAGCATGCAATGAAGATGTGTATTCAAAGGTTGAAGTTGTGATGACTTGTTCGGGAAAGTTTTGCATTTAATTTTATTACATCTCTCGGGGAGTAGGAGATGAGGGAGCAGTATATTCTGTGGCTAATGTATGGTGTGGCTAATGGAGCTGTACTCTGCATTTTGCTACACTGCTGCTCTGCAGTGTTTGATTTTGAAAGTACCTGAAATGGAAAACATATTATTTTATACCAATTGCCTTGGTAATTTAAGTTCTTCATATGGTTGTAATGAAGTGACAGTGGAATGGGTCTGGCCAGAAAAGTTCCAGAGATGAATTTTGTTGTTTAATGTAGTTTTTGGGTATAAATTTTGTTTGGCTGTAGCACATGAAATAAAATTGTTGCATTGCAGACAAACTGAAAGGTACCTGCTACCCATGTTAGCAGCCTTAGTATAATTTGGTGAAAATGCCCATCATCACACCACAGAACTGATGTGATTTTTTTCTGTTCATCATAACACCAAACCATTGAATCAGTTACACTCAATGAAAGTAACTTGGGAAAATCAAACAAACTGCTTCCAGCTCAATTGTATTTACACTTTAATGTTGAATCAGTCAGAGAAGTATTCCCAGATACAGTAAAAACGATGGAAGGTGCATCCTTTGTACTTTGTAATAAAACATAGAATAGTACAGCACAGTACAGGCCCTTTGGCCCACAATGTTGGGCCGACCCTCAAACCCTGCCTCCCACATAACCCCCACCTTAAATTCCTCCATATACCTGTCTAGTAGTCTCTTAAATTTCACTGGTGTATCTGCCTCCACTACTGACTCGGGCAGAGTATTCCAGGCACCAACCACTCTCTGAGTAAAAAACCTTTCTCTAATATTCCCCTTGAACTTCCCGCCCCTTACATTAAAGCCATGTCCTCTTGTATTGAGCAGTGGTGCCCTGGGGAAGAGACGCTGGCTATCCACTCTATCTATTCCTCTTAATATCTTGTATACCTCTATCATGTCTCCTCTCATCCTCCTTCTCTCCAAAGAGTAAAGCCCTAGCTCCCTTAATCTCTGATCATAATGCATACTCTCTAAACCAGGCAGCATCCTGGTAAATCTCCTCCGTACCCTTTCCAATGCTTCCACATCCTTCCTATAGTGAGGTGACCAAAAATGGACACAGTACTCCAAGTGTGGCCTAACCAGAGTTTTATAGAGCTGCATCATTACCTCGCTACTCTTAAACTCTGTCCCTCGACTTATGAAAGCTAACACCTCATAAGCTTTCTTAATGACCCTACCTGTGAGGCAACTTTCAGGGATCTGTGGACATGTACCCCCAGATCCCTCTGCTCCTCCACACTACCCAAGTATCCTGCCATTTACTTTGTACTCTGCCTTGGAGTTTGTCCTTCCAAAGTGTACCACATCACACTTCTCTGGGTTGAACTCCATCTGCCACTTCTCCATAAGACAAAGGAGCAGAAGTCGGTCATTCGGCCCATCGAGTCTGCTCCGCCATTTTATCATGAGCTGATCCATTCTCCCATGTAGTCCCACTCCCCCGCCTTCTCACCATAACATTTGATGCCCTGGCTACTCAGATACCTATCAATCTCTGCCTTAGATACACCCAATAACCTGGCCTCCACTGCCGCCCGTGGCAACAAATTCCATAGATTCACCACCCTCTGACTAAAAAAATTTCTTCACATTTCTGTTCTGAATGGGCGCCCTTCAATCCTTAAGTCATGCTCTCTTGTACTAGACTCCCCCATCATGGGAAACAACTTTGCCACATCCACACTGTCCATGCCTTTCAACATTCGAAATGTTTCTATGAGGTCCCTCCTCATTCTTCTAAACTCCAAGGAATATAGTCCAAGAGTGGACAAACGTTCCTCATATGTTAACCCTCTCATTCCCGGAATCATTCTAGTGAATCTTCTCTGTACCCTCTCCAACGTCAGCACATCCTTTCTTAAATAAGGAGACCAAAACTGTCCACAGTACTCCAAGTGAGGTCTCACCAGCGCCTTATAGAGCCTCAACTGGTAACCGGCAGCCAACCAGAATAGGATCCCTTTATTCCCACTCTGTTTCCTGCCAATCAGCCAACGCTCTATCCACGTATGTGACTTTCCCGTAATTCCATGGGATCTTATCTTGTTAAGTAGCCTCATGTGTGGCACCTTGTCAGAGGCCTTCTGAAAATCCAAATATACAACATCCACTACATCTCCCTTGTCTGGCCTACTGGTAATTTCCTCAAAAAATTGTAATAGGTTTGTCAGGCAGGATTTTCCTTTAAGGAACCCATGCTGAGTTCTGCCTATCTTGTCATATGCCTCCAGGTACTCTGTAACCTCATCCTTGACAATCGACTCCAACAACTTCCCAACCACTGATGTCAAGCTAACAGGTCTATAATTTCCTTTTTGCTTCCTTGCCCCCTTCTTAAATAGCGGAGTGACATTTGCAATCTTCCAGTCAGCCGGAACCATGCCAGAATCTATCAACTTTTGAAAGATCATCGCTAATGCCTCCGCAATCTCCACAGCTACTTCCTTCAGAACACGCGGGTGCATTCCATCTGGTCCGGGAGATTTATCTACCTTTAGACTATTCAGCTTCCTGAGTACTTTCTCTGTCGTAATTGTGACTGCGCACACTTCTCTTCCTTGCCACCCTTGAGTGTCCGGTATACTGCTGATGTCTTCCTCAGTGAAGACTGATGCAAAATACTCGTTCAGTTCCTCTGCCATCTCCTTATCTCCCATTACAATTTCTCCAGCATCATTTTCTATCGGTCCTATATTTACTCTCACCTGTCTTTTACTCTTTATATACTTGAAAAAGCTTTTAGTATCCTCTTTGATATTATTTGCTAGCTTCCTTTCATAGTTAATCTTTTCCCTCTTAATGACCTTCTTGGTTTCCTTCTGTAAGGTTTTAAAAACTTCCCAATCCTCTGTCTTCCCACTAATTTTTGCTTCCTTGTATGCCATCTCCTTTGCTTTAACTTTGGCTTTGACTTCTCTTGTCAACCACGGTTGCATCCTTTTTCCACTCGAAAATTTCTTCTTTTTTGGAATATACCCATCTTGCACCTTCCTCACTTCTCGCATAAACTCCAGCCACTGCTGCTCTGCCGTCTTTCCCACCAGTGTCCCTTTCCAGTCAACTTTGGCCAGTTCCTCTCTCATGCCACTGTAATTTCCTTTACTCCACTGAAATACCGACACATCAGATTTCGGCTTCTCTTTTTCTAATTTCACAGTGAACTCAATCATGTTATGATCACTGTCTCCTAAGGGTTCCTTCACCTCAATCTCTCTAATCACCTCCGGTTCATTACACAATACCCAATCCAGTACAGCCGATCCCCTAGTGGGCTCAACAACAAGCTGTTCTAAAAAGCCATCTCGCAGACATTATACAAATTCTCTCTCTTGAGTTCCAGTGCCGACCTGATTTTCCCAATCCACTCGCATGTTAAAATCCCCCACAATTATCATAACACTGCCCTTCTGACAAGCCTTTTCTATTTCCAATTGTAATTTGTAGTCCACATTCCTGCAGCTGTTTGGAGGCCTATAAGTAACTGCCATCAGGGTCCTTTTACCCTGGCTATTTCTTAGCTCAACCCATAAAGAGGTATATCACCTCTTTCTAATGATTTAATATCATTTCTTACCAATAAAGCCACGCCTCCCCCTCTGCCTACCTTCCTATCCTTCCGATACACCGTGTATCCTTGGACGTTCAGCTCCCAGAGACATGCATCCTTTAGCCACGTCTCAGTGATGGCCACAATATCATACCTGCCAATCTGTAGCTGTACGACAAGATCATCCACCTTATTCCTTATGCTGCGTGCATTTAAGTACAACATCTTAAGACCAGTATTTGGTACTTTTCGCTTTGATTTCACTGCAACTTTATTGCACTGCAACTCATCCCAATGGCTACAAATTTGCCCCATCACCTGCCTGTCTTTCCTGACATCTTTACTGCTCACTATCTTAGATTTATTTCTGTTTTCCCCTTCCTCCACTCTGTCATTCTGGTTCCCATCCCCCTGCCAAATTAGTTTAAACCCTCCCTAACAGCTCTATTAAACTTTCCCGCCAGGATATTGGTCCTCTTTGGGTTCAGGTGTAGCCTGTCCTTTTTGAACAGGTCATACTTCCCCCAGAAGAGATCCCAATTATCCAAAAATCTGAAGCCCTGCCCCCTACACCAGTCTCTCAGCCACGCATTCATCTGCCTGATCCTACTATCCTTGCCCTCGCTAGCATGTGGCACAGGTAGCAATCCTGAGATTACTACCCTGGAGGTCCTGCTTCTCAGCTTCCTTCCTAACTCCTGGAAATCTCTCTTCAGGATCTCCTCTTTTGTCCTATCTATGTCATTGGTACCAACATGTACCAAGACAACCGGCTGCTCACCCTCCCCCTTCAGAATATTCAGGACCCGATCCGAGACACTCCGTACCCTGGCACCTGGGAGGCAACACACCATGTGGGTAACTCTACCAGGCTCACAGAATCTCCTGCCCATTCCCCTGACCATGGAATCCCCTACGACTACCGCATTCCTCTTCTCCCTCCTTCTCTCCTGCACAACAGTGCCAGGCTCAGTGCCAGAGACCCAGTCACCGTGGACGTCCCCTGTCAGGTCAACCCCCTCAACAGCATCCAGAACAAGATATTGCTGAGGGGGACAGCCACAGGTGTGCTCTCCACTATCCGGGCATTTCCCTCCCCTCTCTTGACAGTGACCCAGTTTTCTGACCTCTGTAGCCTAGGGATGACTAGCTCCCTGTAGCTCCTGTCTATCACCTCTTCACTTTCCCTAATAAGCAGTGGGTGACTTCAGGCCACTCCTGCATCCTATCAACGTCTCTCTACAATCTTCAACAATCCTCTACACTATCTGCAACACCACCAACCTTTGTGGTGTCTTCAAACTTGCCAACCCACCCTTCTATCCCCACATCCAGGTCGTTAATAAAAATCACAAAAAGTAGAGGTCCCAGAACCAATCCCTGTGGGACACCACTAGTCACAACCCTCCAATCCGAATGTACTCCCTCCAGCATGACCCTCTGCCTTCTGCAGGCAAGCCAATCCTGAATCCACCTGGCCAAACTTCCCTGGATCCCATGCCTTCTGACTTTCTGAATAAGCCTACTGTGTGGAACCTTGTCAAATGCCTTACCTAAAATCTATGTAGATCACATCTACTACACTACCGTGATCTATATGCCTGGTCACCTCCTCAAAGAACTCTATCAGGCTTGTTAGACACGATCTGCCCTTCACAAAGCCTTGCTGACTGTCCCTGATCAGACCATGATTCTCTAAATGCCCATTATCCTATTTCTAAGAATCTTTTCCAACAGCTTTCCCACCACAGATGTAAGGCTCACTGGTCTATAATTATCCGGACTATTCCTACTACCTTTTTCAAACAAGGGAACAACATTCGCCTCCAACAGGAATTCTGCAGATGCTGGAAATTCAAGCAACACACATCAAAGTTGCTGGTGAACGCAGCAGGCCAAGCAGCATCTGTAGGAAGAGGTGCAGTCGACGTTTCAGGCCGAGACCCTTCGTCAGAACTAACTGAAGGAAGAGTGAGTAAGGGATTTTCATTCGCCTCCCTCCAGTTCTCCGGTACCATTCCCGTGGACAATGAGGACATAATGATACTGATAATGCTGGACTTAGCTAGGTGAAAAACTTCTCCTCAGTGAAATACCATACTAATTTATAGAATAATTTCTTAGACCAAACTGAGGCGCAGAAACATGCAACTGTGGTTTATATATTATACATGCTACTTGTACCAAACACAACAAATAACTAAACCTTTTCGCACAGCCTCTTGCAGGCCATGTGTCTGACTACTGCTCATAGCCTCACCCAGACTGTGTGTCCGATCACTCTTTCAAGTTACTGCTCATGGCTTCTCCTGGGCCAGGCACTGAGAAGTCAGGGTATTAAGGGAAACAAATATTGTAGTTCCAAATTGATAAGAATACTAAAGGATGTAGGATTATAAGCAGGAAGGAAAACTTAAGGAGGTTTCAAGAGGAAATTGACAAGCCAAGTAAGTGGGTGAAAACATGGTGATGGAGGATAAAATGGAAATTTACTTTGCTGTACAGAACAGAAGGGAATAGTATTTATAAATGTAAATGGGAAGGGATTAGGCGGTGTAGATTTTCAAAGTGATCCAAGTGTTTGTGCACAAGCCACAGAAACCCAATGCGCAAGGTCAATAATCATTTAGAGACATATGATATTTTGATCTATATTATGAGAGGATTTGAACCTAGGAATAAGGAAGTGTTTCTGCATTTGCATAAGGCCTGGGTTAGACTTGGAATACTGCGTACCTTTCGGTCTACTTACTATGGCATTACCTCAGATCGCTGTGGAGGACAAGTCATTGGATGTATTTAAAGCAGAGGTTGATAGTTCTTGGATAGTGTGGTAATGGGTAGGAGCTAGGAGAATGGGGTTTAGAGGGATGATAAGTCAGCTGTGATGGGATAGCAGAGCACACTTGGTGGGCCAAATGGCCTAATTCTGCTCCTATGTCTTATAGACCACCATCTAATGCTCCTTACCGAGGAAAGGATGTGCTTAGCATAGAATGCAGTGAAGATTTACTAGACTAGTTCCAGGGGTTTGGCAACACATGCAAAATGCTGGAGGAACTCAGCAGGCCAGGAACTATCTACAGAAAAGAGTAAACAATTGATGTTTCGGGCTGAGACCCTTCATTCAGGGTGTAGGTTTGCTGTACAAGGACAGGTTGAGTATTCAAGGCCTGTATTCCCCAGAGTTTAGAACAGCAGGAGGAAATCTCTTTGAAATTTACAATAGAGTAGATACTGGGAGAATGTTTTCCCCATCAACTAAGTCTGGACCAAGGGTTACATTTACAGGGAGTTTATATAAAACAGAAGTGAGGAGAAACTTCTGCACTTGGAGAGTGGCAAATCTATAAAATTCTCAACTTTGGATCCCTGTTATTGTCTTCATTCAAAATAGAGTGATAGGTTCTCAATATAAAAGGAATAAAGGGATCTTGGAATTTTGCAGGAAATTGGCATTGAGGTAGAAGATCATCGGTGGTTTAATGTGGCAGAACAGGCTCGATGGGCTGCATGCCTTATCACTGTTTCTGTTTCTCATGTAAGAGGGTGGCAGGGATAAGTACACTTCCCACAGTTTACACTGACAGTGATAAGAAGTGGAGGAAAAGCTGGCCAAATACCCTAGGACTTCTAATTTGGTGGCCAGGCAAGACAGGAAGAATAGCTCAGCAAACTCTTGTGTCCTGAAGCTGCAATTAACAAACTTTGTTAACGTGTCATTAACAAACTTGGATTCTTTCCTCTGACATTTCACGTGTCATTAATATAAATTCTGATTAACTGAGGGCCCAAGGCTGACTCCTGAGACTCCCAACAATAACAGTGTGACAATCTAAAAATGACCCGTTCAATAGTACAGTATGCTTTGATCTAACCTTTCTCTTTTCTGGCAAACTACTCCTAATTGCATGAACTCTCAATTTAAGTTTTAACCTTTTTTGTGATGCTTTATCAGATGCCTTTGGATGTCCCAGATAAGCCATGTCTACTAGTTCCACTTTCTCCTCCCTGCTAGCTGTATCTTCACAAAACTATCATATATATATCAATTTTTATTAATGAAGATATTGTGTGAATTTAATAATGTTATAATCTTGTAAGTCCTATTACTGCATTTTTACTCAATTGGTTTAGCATATTGCTGTCAAACAGATGGCAGACTAATTGATCTACTGTTCCTTATTTTCTCTTAGTCATTTAAAAAAATAAACTTGTTAATTTTGCCATTGTCCATTTTGATGTGACTGTTCCTAAATCCAGGGAACTTTAGAAGAATGCTCTTACGTACCAGCCTTTTCTCCTGTCTATCCTCTTAGATCTGTGGGGTTCAGGCTGTCAGGTCAGGAAGATCTGTCCTGTTTTAATTTCTTTAGTTTCTCCAGCATTTTCTCTTTCTCTGTTACTGAATTTGTCTCTTATTGTCACTACGCCTTTGGCTTCCCCTGCATTGTTATATTTATAAACACAGTCTGCAGATGCTGGAAATATAAAGCCACACATCAATTCCTCTGACATTTTGTGTATGTTGCTTTGTTACATTTTTTGATATATTTTGTCTTGACTACCGGTACAACATATTTGTTTAATGTTTCATTCAGTTGTTAATTCCCCCTTATAATTTCTCCCCTCTTGTCACTACGGGACTCTCAATCCATTTTGCCACTGGTGTCCTCTTTATATAGCTACAGATGTTCTTACAACCTCAGTTTTTAATTTCTTATTAATTATCTTCCCTTTGTCAATTTTAGTTCGTTACTGTTTCCAAAAACTCTTTCAGTTTGTCTCAGTTTTACTGTTACTCCTAGCAACTCTATATGCCTCCTTGCCCATTTTTATTACCATCCTGAACCTCCAAAGTTAGCCTGAGATTACTTTACTCAAGGAGTTATAACTCAGTGAAATCTACACTTGTTGAGATTTTTGATGTTGTTATGCACTGGGAAACTAATTATTTCTAATTTCCTTTCTAGTTTAGCCAATGTACTGACTGTACTTGAAAATTGGATTATGTTAATGGTTAACATGTTTTTCTTATTTCCTGATTCTTTCTCTCTCTCTCTCTCTCTATGAAATTGTTAGCAAGCCAGTAAGTCACTCCAACTGCTGTTTTTTTTTCTTTTTTTAAATCATTTGTTACCTCTTATCGTCACCTTCTTTGGTATTATTTCCTTTTCTTTTGGAACAAAACACTTTCTCGCCGCAACACACATAAAACTTGCTGGTGAACGCAGCAGGCCAGGCAGCATCTCTAGGAAGAGGTACAGTCGACGTTTCGGGCCGAGACCCTTCATCAGGACTAACTGAAAGAAGAGCTAGTAAGAGATTTGAAAGGGGGGAGGGGGAGATCCAAAATGATAGGAGAAGACAGGAGGGGGAGAGATGGACAGTTAATTGGCAAAAGGGATATGAGATGATCATGGGACAGGAGGCCTAGAGAGAAAGAAAAGGGGAGGGGGGGAAGCCCAGAGGATGGGCAAGGGGTATAGTGAGAGGGACAGAGGGAGAAAAAGGAGAGAGAGAAAAAGAATACATACATAATAAATAAATAACGGATGGGGTACGAGGGGGAGGTGGGGCATTAACGGAAGTTAGAGAAGTCAGTGTTCATGCCATCAGGTTGGAGGCTACCCAGACGGAATACAAGGTGTTGTTCCTCCAACCTGAATGTGGCTTCATCTTTACAGTAGAGGAAGCCATGGATAGACATATCAGAATGGGAATGGGACATGGAATTAAGATGTGTGGCCACTGGGAGATCCTGCTTTCTCTGGCAGACAGAGCGTAGGTGTTCAGCGAAGCGGTCTCCCAGTCTGCATTGGGTCTGGCCAATATATAGAAGGCTGCATCGGGAGCACCGGACGCAGTATATCACCCCAGCCAACTCACAGGTGAACTGTCTGGGGCCCTAAATGGTGGTAAGGGAGGAAGTGTAAGGACATGTGTAGCACTTGTTTTGCTTATAAGGATAAGTGCCGGGAGGGAGATAGGTGGGGAGGGATGGTGGGGGGGGGGGGAATGAATGGACAAGAGAGTCGCATACACCTGATGGCATGAACATTGACTCCTCTAACTTCCGTTAATGCCCCACCTCCCCTTCGTACCCCATCCGTTATTTATTTATTATATATGTATTCTTTTTCTCTCTCTCCTTTTTCTCCCTCTGTCTCTATCACTATACCCCTTGCCCATCCTCTGGCCTTCCCCCCCGCTTTTCTTTCCCCCGGGCCTCCTGTCCCATGATCCTCTCATATCCCTTTTGCCAATCACCTGTCCAGCTCTTGGCTCCATCCCTCCCCCTCCTGTCTTCTCTTATCATTTTGGATCTCCCTGTCCCCCTCCCACTTTCAAATCTCTTACTAGCTCTTCCTTCAGTTAGTCCTGACGAAAGGTCTCGGCTCAAAACATCGACTGTACCTCTTCCTAGAGATGCTGCCTGGCCTGCTGCGTTCACCAGCAACTTTGATGTGTGTTGCTTGAAATTCCAGCAACTGCAGATTTCCTCGTGTTTGCGTGTTTTCTCAGTGCAGCCCCTTGGTCATCACTTACTATCAACACTCCCACCCCCTGCCCCAGACCCTCACCTCCCACAACCCATTTTTCATTTTGTTCCTCCTTCCAAAAGATAAAATAACATAGAATATTTAATTATGTCAAAATCATTTGCCTCTGTAGATGCTGTAAGTTTTTGTTATGACTTCAATATTTGCTGTTAACTTTTTCCTTCAACTGGCTGTTTAATGATACACTACATTATCATTCAAATTTATTTTTTTCTTGTTCAACTTTCTGTATTATTAATCTGCTTAATCTATTGCCTCATTTTTTCCCTTTGAAATTATAATCATTCCCTCACTTGAACCCTTCTTCTGCACCCTTTATAGGACTAAAGCCCTCACAACCGTTTTCATTACCCGTTTCGCCAAGACACTGCACCAAGCCTAGCTGAACTGGAGCCTAAACCAATGGAATAGCTCTCTTCCCTCACGACTAGTGCCAGTGCCCAGTGAATCAACTTGTTTTCCTGTTCACCATTCATCAAGCCATAATTTATCTCTCTCTCCCATTCAAGCCTATGCTAATTTGAACAATGGCTGGGATAGCAATGCAGTTCCACTGAAGGTATTCCATTTGCCTCAGCGTGTGGCCCGCCAATAGCTCCGAGGCAGCACGATAGTGTAGTGTGCATCCCAGTAGGATTGGTGGAGCTCACTGAGGCTTCACTGGGCACCATGAAAAGCTGCAATCTGTAACTCACAGAATGATGAGGAAAGCAGTTGCTTGGATACAATACCATCCAAAGTCACACACCAGTCCTGTCATCCACTGTGGTTGTCATTGGCCTCTGATCACAAGGGACACCCTTGGAGTAGCTGTCAATGACTAACTGCCCTTGTTGTTTTCCATTGTCATTGCCCTTTATCACTTTTATGAAGCCAGGCTGATTGAAGACAACTTTCCTCTAACACGGGGGCTGCAACCGATCTTGATGAAGGACGCAGGGCAACTGTAGACCCAGTTCTAGACTGACCGCTCAGATTTCTGTGATTAGCAGCAGCCTGGGCTGGCAACTGGTTTATGAGCAACAGAGAAGGAGCTGGTGGAGTAGTAATGGTCTGAGGAGAAATGTTGTGACCTCGAGTTATGATGCCATGTTTCCTGCTGGATGGAGCCCAGGCCACCTCCCCGGGGCATGCCTGACTAAAGCTAGTCATTTGATGAAGGATCGGTTACTGGAGTGTTGCAAAATTCTCAAATCCTCTTTGATCACAGAATGTAAAACCATGACAGCAGCACTCTGACATGGGGTGGCTTCTGCCGAAATTAAATGAAGTTCAAATGTCACTCAGCAGACGCCAGGGTATGACTGTGACTCCAGGCTAGAAAGGATGGGCTGCAGCTTGGAGCTGGTCTCCCCCATAACACTGATATTTCAGCTGGCACTGACAGGCGTGCCAATGCTGCAAGCTGGCCTTACCCCTGCCCTAACACATCACCGCCCTCCACCAGATTCCTACTCCCTGGCTTGGTTTGCCGTTCCTTGAAATTTACCTTTGCCAAACTGTGCAATGAATTTCAGCCATGGTTAGAGCCGTGGACACATCTTCAATCAGCACCATCAAGGTTCAACCAGCATAAAGAGCTCCTGAAAATGCTTACAAACTAACCAGTATAATTGGTTTTGCAATCATTTGAAAGAGGTGGATGCACAAGTTTAAGCTATGGGCTGCATTATGTCAATTTAGCAAAGGACTTCGACTGATTAGGAGAATGGGCAAAGAAGTGGCAGATGGAATACAGTGTTGAGAAGTGTATGGTCATGAACTTTGGTAGTAGATATGAAAGTGTAGACTATTTTCTAAATGGAGAGAGAATACAAAAAACTAAAGTGCAAAGGGACTTGGGAGTCCTTGTGCAGGATTCCCTAAAGGTTAATTTGCAGGTTGAGTCTGTGGTGAGGAAGGCAAATGCAATGTTAGCATTCATTTCAAGAAGACTAGAATATAAAAGCAAGGATGTAATGTTGACTTTTTAAAGCACTGGCGAGGCCTCACTTGGAGTGTTGTGATCAGTTTTGAGCCCCTTATCTTAGATAGGACATTCTAAAACTGGAGAGGGTTCAAAGGTTCACAAAAATGATTCCAGCATTGAATAGCTTGTCACATGAAAAATATTTGACGGCTTTGGACCTGTATTCACTATATAATTCAGAAGAATGAGGGGTGACCTAATTGAAATCTATCAAATGGTGAAAGGCCTTGTGAGAGTGGATGTGGAGAGGATATTTCCGATGGTGGGAGAGTCTAGGACCAACAGCTTGTGTGGCTTTAGAGCTGTGTGTCAGACATGGATATAAACAGAACTGGGGCCCCACAGGAGACTGTATTGGCTCCCTTCCTGTTTACCCAGTATACCTCAGATTTTAGATTCAACACTGAGTCATGTCATCTACAGAAATGCTCTGATGACTCAGCAATAGTTGGGTGTTTAAAGAGGATGGGAGGATGAATACAGGGCCCTGGTGGAGGACTTTGCCAGATGGTGCAAGCTGAATCATCTGCAGCTTAACATCAGTAAGACAAGGAGATGGTGATGGACTTTAGGAAGACTAAGCCTGCACTGCTCCCTGTTACCATTGATGGTGAGGACGTGGATGTGGTGAGGACCTACAAGTACCTGGGGGTGCACCTGGATGACAGACTTGAGTGGAGCACTAACACAGAGACTGTGTACAAGAAGGGCCAGAGTTGCCTCTACTTCCTGAGGAGACTGAGGATCTCTGGAATATACAGGTCTCTCCTTCACATGTTCTACCATTCTGTTGTTGTCAATACAATCTTCTATGCAGTGGTGTGCTGGGGCAATGACATAATCACGGGTGATGCCAACAGGCCCAATAAACTGAGTAGAAAGGCTGTCACTCTTATAGGAGTCAAACTGGACACACTGGAGGCTGTGGTAGATCAAAGGACCCTATGGAAAATCCTGACAACTCTGGACAATGTTTCTCACCCTCTGCATACCACCTTGGCTGAACAGAGGAGCACTTTTAGTAATAGACTAAGGCAATTGTTCTGGTCCAAAGAGTTTTAGATGAGGTCATTCTTACCCTCGGCCATTAGGCTCTATAATGAGTCAATTTATTGCCAGGGAAGTGATGACTGCACCCTCCCCCCGGTTAGACTGTTGAGGTAACTTATTTTTCATTCTCCCTTACTTTTCTAATATTTGTATATCTATGCACTTGTAATGCTACTGTGACACTGTAATTTCCTTTGGGATCAATAAAGTATCTATCTCTCTATAGCCTTAAAATAGAGGGGCATCCTTTTTGAATGGAGATGAGGAGGAATTTCTTTAGCCAGAGGGTGGTGAATCTGTGGAATTTGTTGCCACAGACAGCTGTGGAGGCCAAGTCTTTATCTATATTTAAGGCAGAGATTGACAGATTCTTGATTGGTCAGGGCATTGGGGGGGAAGGCAGGAGATTGGGGCTGAGAGGTAAATTGGATCAGCCATGATGAAATGGCGGAGCAGACTCGATGGGCCAAATGGCCTAATTCTGCTCCTATATCCTATGGTCTTATGGACTTCAATGCATCTTATTTCTGATGTATGATTTCCACTAGAAACAAACTTCAAGGCCCTTGTATTTTCCTCTCTGTATCACACTTACTGTACATAACACTTTCCATCCGATGCATCATTTTATTCTGAATACATTTGTGCCACATAATACTTTTTATCTAACACACTATAATATACTCCAGCTATTCTGATGTTCTCTCTGCAGTGCATACACCAGCTGTAAAATAGATTTGTCCAACACTTCTAGTTTGGTTTCCTGACAGGGTTAAATAATGCAGTGAAGAGGGTTGAATGTGTTATCTGAGGAGCCTCCCTCCCTCTCTTATCTCTGTTTCCATGGTAAGTACTACTTCCATTATCAGGCTCTGGCAGCCCCACAACAAGGATTATGCTGGTTATTTTTCTTTGTGACAGTGGTCCCTGTGAATTTTGAGCAGAGTTGAGAGAGTTAGTGTAGTTTAAGTTGTTTACTCCTATCTCTGCCATAAAATCTGATTGATAGTTCTCTTCTGAACTAGTGGGAGGTAGAGGATGTCATGTTTGTTGGATAGTATCTTGATAGTGCTGATCTTTGGCAGACACCAATTTTCTCTCTGAAGGCTACAGTTGGCAGACACATCTCAAAATGATAAAGCTCAACCTTATTTTTATTTAAGATATAACAATCCCGAATGAACAGAGCAGTGTTCCTCCCTGTAGTGGGAGGGATATGCATGTTCTTTTCATTCAGGGCTTGGATATATGACAACAAAAGGCCTGCAATTTTTTTTGTCCCTTCTTAATTTCTGTCTTTGGCTGTTTTGGGGAGCTCCTTTCCTGAATTGCTGTAGATCTTGTGGAGAAGGTATTCAGAGATTCTGGAGGTTAACTCAACAGTGTTACAGTAACAAATGCAAAAGGCAAGCTGCTGGAGGAACGGTGGGTCATGCAGCATCTGTGGAGGGAAAAGGTCAACATTTAAGGTCAAAAACCCTTCTGGACTGAGCTTTCATCTCAGTTAGATACTAAAGGGAGAAACAGCTCCTAACTTCCATGCAACAACTCCAGCTGTGAAGCCCTCATGTATAGATGTTTTGTGAAGACCATGTTGCTGATGACACCACTGTCGGAGGCCAAGTCAAAGGTGGTGATGAATCAGGATACAGGAGGGAGAGTGAAAGTTTGGCTGAGTGGTGTCATTATAGGAACACCTTATTCAATGTCAGCAAGACTAAGGGACTGATTATAGACTTCAGGAGAGGGAGACTGGAGGTCCATGAGCCAATCCTCATCGGAGAATCAGAGGTGAAGAGGGTGAGCAACTTTAAATTCCTGGGTGTTACTATTTCAGAGGACCTGTCCTGGGCCCAGCACGGAAATACAATTGTGAAGAAAACATGACAGCATCTCTACCTCCTTAGGATACTGTGAAGATTCGGCATGACACCTAAAACTTTGCCAAACTTCTATAGATGTGTAGAGGAGAGCGTATTGACTGACTGCATCACAGCCTGGTATGGAAACACCAATGCCTTTTAACAGGAAATTCTACAAAAGGTAGTGGATTTGGCCCAGTACCCCACGGGTAAAACCCTCCCAACCATTGAGCGCATCTACATGAAAAGCAGCATCCATCATCAGAAATCCTCACCACCCAGGTCATGCTCTTTTCTCAGTGCTGCCATCAAGTAGAAGGTATGTCTATTTGATGGCAGTAGGAACATCTAGTCAGGAGGAAGATAGAAGCTTACTTAAGGTTCAGGAAGCAAGGATCAGACAGGACTCGAGTCTGGAAGGAACTTAAGAAGGGAATTAAGAGAGCTAGAAGAGGACATGAGAAGGCCTTGGCAAGCAAGAAGGAAAACACCAAGGTGTTCTACGTGTATGTGAAGAACAGGAAAATGAGTAAAGTGCGAGTAGGTCCAATCATGGATAAAAGAGGAAACGTGGCTCGAGACAGTAGAGTAAGGGGAGGTCCTTAATGAACACTTTACTTAAGCATTCACCAGTGAGGACAGCGTAGAACAGGCTAATATGCTGGAATGTGTCAATGTCAACAAAGAGGATGTACTGGATGAGATATAACCCAAGTTACTAGGGAAGCAAAGGAAGAGACTGCTGTGCCTTTGGCAATGATCTTTGCATCCTCACTGGCCACAGGAGTAGTACCAGAAGATTGGAGGGTGGCAAATGTTACTGCTTTGTTCAAGAAAGATAACAGATCATCATGAGAATTAGAGGTCACGGAGTATCACATCTATGGTGGGCAAACTATTGGAGTTTCATAGAGACAGGATGTACAAGCATTTGGAGAAGCATAGTTTGATTAGGGATAATCAGCATGGCTTTGTGAGGGGCAAGTCGTGCCTCGTGAGCCTGATTGAATTCTTCAAGAAAGTGACAAAACAAATTGATGAATGTAGAGAAGTCGATGTATTTTAGTAAGGTGTCTGACAAGGTTTCCCATAGTAGGTTCATTTTGAACGTTAAGAGGCATGCGGTCCAAGGGAAATAGGCTGCAAAGTTTCAAAACTGGCTTGCCCACAGAAAGTAGTTGGAGCATATTCTGCCTGGAGGTTGGTAACTAGTGGGGTTCTGCAGGGATTTGTTTTGGGAATACTGTTCTTTCTCACTTTTGTAAAGGACTTGGATGAGGAAGTTGAGAAGTGCGTTAGTAAGTTTGCTGATGACACAAAATTTGTGGTATTGCGGATAGTGTAGTAGGCTGTCATAGGTTACAACAGGACACTAATAGGCTGCAAAGCTGGGCTGAGAGGTGGCAGATGGAGTTCAATCCAGAAAAGTGTGAAGTGATTCACTTTAGAAGGTCAAACTTGAAGCAAGAATTCAGGGTTAATGGCAGGATTCCGAACAGTGGGATCTTGGGGTCCACATCCATGGATCCCTCAAAGTGAGGTTGACAATGCGTGCTGAAGAAATAGAATATTTTCTGCTACATGTACAAGGCTAAATAAGTAACACTGATAAAGGATTATGGGCCAAACAGGGGCAGATGAGACCAGCTTGCTGGACAATACAGTCAGTATGAACATGTTGAGTAGAAGGGTCTGCATTCCTACTATCTGCTAAACCTCATTTCCTTGTACCATTTATCAAATAAACAATAAATGTTTCATCCCATAATTCTACACAAAAGGTTAAAGACCTGTGGTTAACCTGCTCTATGTAATATTATGAATTGTTAAAATAGTGAGAGGTAATCAACTAATTTTCAACACATTAAGAGCACCTGTGCTTGTTTACTCCCCCCCCTCTCCCCCCCACTCCCCCCCCCCCCACAGCTGTGCAGAGTGGATTGTCCGTCAGCGCCTTTCTCATTCTCCTGGGAATCGTCTGCCTGATTGGAATCATGAGGGAATCTGAACTCTTGCTCAGTGTGGTAAGTTTTGACCAGAAGTTATGAGGCACATGAAATGTCCACTATGATAGCTCTGTGCATCTGAGCTGCTCCAATTTCCTAACCCGCAACAAGCAAGGAGTTTGATTACTAAACCTTTGGTGTGGTGACCAACTGTGACTATGGAATTGCATATGGTTTTAGGAGTTGCCTGGGAAATACTATCTTGCTGTACCTGCATTATTTTCCTGCACAGGCAGGAACTTCTAAAGCACTCACTTTCAATAGGAACTGCTGCTTTGGATAACCTGCCAATCTGACCAGAACTAGTTGCATGGACATAGAACTGGGAATCCCACTTCTCCAACATCTGGTCAGAGGTTGTGGTGTCAGACATGGACACCCAAGAGAAGAATGTGAGGAAGCTGTCTGATTTGTTGAGTTCTTGCAGCATTTTGTGTGTTGCTTGAGATTTTTAGCATCTACAGAATCTCTTGTTTTTATGAAATATTTGAGGATTTATCTACCTCTCCCCAAAAAAAAAGAAAGAAATCTTTAGCTGGAACACTGGAAATATCTGGTTCAGTGGAGAAAATTCTATGGTCATCTTCAGAGGCAGGCATCTGAACTGCATTTCAAGTCAGGTTTGCTACATTGTCACCATCTATTAAGATCTGGGTTTCCAGTTAAAGTATATGTTTTATCCTTCAGTCTGATTGCCCCTGTCAGTGGTTTGCTGACCAGCATTATCACTGATAGCTAGTGACAACTTGTCATGTACACAGAAGCCAGCAACTCAATTCTATATTGAGCTCTATATGCACGGAATAGCTGATCACAAATCGTCTATTTTTGGGTTCTTCCGTTTCAGTGCACAGAGAATTAAAAACACAAGGTCAAGTCACTTGAATTTATTGACCAGTGGTTTGAGGTGGTTATCAAGCAGCCTGAAATTCCCAACACCTAATTCACCAGGTCAATGTCACACTGTCCAGGAGGAAACAGTAAGCTTGAGATTAAGGCGATGAGTGTAAATTTCTTAAGAGGTGAAAGTGAAAGTTTAATTAATATGATCAAATGGTTAACAAAATAAACTCTTGAATCGATTCAATTGAAATTATACAATTACTATAAGACACAGGAGCAGAATTAGGCTATTTGGCCCAGCGAGTCTGCTCCACCATTCCATCATGGCTGATTTATTATCCCTCTCAACCCTATTCTCCTGCCTTTTCCTGATAACCTCTGCTTCAAATATACTTAATGACTTGGCCTCCACAGCCGTCTGCGACAATGAATTCCACAGATTCAGTACCCTCTGGCTAAAGAAATTCGTCCTCGTCTCTGTTTTAAATGGGCATCCCTCTATTCTGAGGCTGTGCCCACTGTTCCTAGACTCCCCCAACTATAGGACACAACTTTTCCACATCCATTCTATCTAGGCCTTTCAATATTTGATAGTTTTCAATGAGATCCTTATTTATTCTTCTAAACCTCAGCAAGTATAAGCCCAGAGCCATCAAACACTCCTCATACATTAACCCTTTCATTCCTGCAATCATTCTCCTGAATCTACCGAAGTACATTCCCATACAATTCCCTACACTATATTACATCTAACACTTTCTTTGACCATTCTCTCAATCTGACTAAGTCCTTCTGCAGACTCCCTGTTTCCTCAGCAATACCTGCCCCTCCACCCACCTTCGTATCATCCACAAACTCAGCCACAAAGCCACCAATTCCATCAACCAAATTATTGACATATAACATGAAAAGAAGCAGTCCCAACACTGACCCCTGCGGAGCACCACTAGTCACCAGCACGCAACCATAAAATGCCCTTTTATTCCCACTCTTTACCTCCTGCCCGTGAGTCAACCTTCTATCCATGCTAGTATCTTGCCTGTCATGAGCTTTTGTTAAGTAGCCTCATGTGCAGCACCTTGTCCAAGGCCTTCTAAAATCCAGTAAACATCCACTGGTCTCCTTTGTCTATCCTGCCTGTTATTTATTACTAAATTCCTTTTCTTCCTAAGCAATTATACAAGCTAAATTACCAATAGATCCTCCAATGCGTAAAGGAAATTGTCTGAAAAATGAATTTAAAAGCAAGATAAGAGCCCAATATGTGCAGATGAGTGGATATTCAAAACATTTTCAAATCACCTTTTGAGTATGAAATTCCTTCCTTTACTTATGTTCAGTAAACTCAGAGGATCCGGGAGCAAATTGATTTGCCATTTGTACAGGTTCATGCGGGCTGCAGCTTGCAGGAATAAGGGAGGGCATCATAACAATTTTTTTTCTAAAATTAAAATGTTGGTAGTTGTGGAAATTTCCCAAATGTGTACAAAACACTAACATTATCTTTGACAGGATATATAAAACCAATCTGAGTAGTCACCGCATTCTGCAATTCAGTTACATTCCACTGGAGAGCAGTGAAGGCATTGTACTGAATGCATCTCCACTCCAAATTGAGGATTGTGCACGATTGGGTTTAAAGCAGAATGTGATACAAGCCACAAAGATGTCAATGTGCATTCTTTCAAGGTTTGGTTTTAATTTCACAAGAAACAAACAGCTGTATGTCAATGTAACTAATGAAAGGATTGCATGACTTGAGTAACTTTCAGTTATTCATGATTGAGTCATTAAAATCAGCTGACTGGACAGTTTCAGTAAAGATACTTGGATATTGTGATAAATTCATTAGTGATTACACATAACATAAATGAGCTTCACCACAATTATTTCTTAGCTCAACTCAGAAATATCAGGGATGCAGCAAAATATTGCTTTGATAAACTGATACCACATGTTAGCAAAACCAAAATTTTTGATTGCACCATGAGAGGTGCCAAAATATTGGGATGCAGAATTAAAATAATCTATTTACTGTATTGAATTTAAGGCTGGATAAATCAATTTAGGGAGACTCTCAGGGGACACAGCAAAACCGAATGATGCCGAACAGGTGAAAGGTTGCCAAAATGCAGACTGGCTGTGCAGAAGTAGGAGAGAGAATGCTTTATTTGAGTGAGCACAGAGCATTTACAGGATGTAGAGTGCCAAAAAAAGATTGTTTATGAAAAATGGTATAGACAGTGTCAATTATTCAAGTACTTTCACACTAGCAATATACCTATAACATGCATTGTGCCTCTGAAATGACACGGCTGTGTGAGATTTAACGATTTACATGGCTTGCAGAACAAAGTACACTTTAGCTGCAAGAAGCAGAATATGTTTCTGAGCTGGTCTGTGCTGCACTGGATGCCTTGTTACTACCCCCCCCCCCCCCACCACGATGTTTTGCTTTGCAAATTACTGGGCTGGCCCTACACAAGGTTTACCTGGCAGTCCTAGCAAGAATTATTATTTGGAAGATGGCCCAGTGGTGCATCTTCCTGCGGGGAGCCTGGTTTGGTCCTGATTTTTGGGTGTTGCCAGTGTGGAATCTGTACGTTCTCCCTGCCTCCGCCTGTGTTTCTCCACGTGTTCCCGTGCACTGCCACATCCCAGAGATATGCCGAGAGGTTCGTTAGCTCCTGCGTATTAGCTCTCGTTTAGGTAACTGGCAGAAGAATCAACAGGGAGTTGTTGGCTATGTGAGAGAAAATATTTACAGGGACACAGTAGAATAGAAAGAGGAAGACTGGGGACCAGCATGAACTTCCAGTAAATAAATCATTATGTCATGTCTTTTCATGCAAAAACATGCTGCATGATGAGCTATAACACTGCTACCTGGTGCTACAGTTTTCTTTTAAAATTCTTACATGGGAGTGTGGATGGCAGGGGCAAGGCTGGTAATTATTATCCTTTCCCTCTCACTCTCGAAATCAATGATGAGCCTTCATGAGCAACTGCTGTGCATGCAGTGAAGGTACTCCCACAGCAAGGGGAACTGGCGTATTATTGTCACGTGTACCAAGATACAGTGAAAAGCTTGTGTTGCACACTGTGTGTACAGATCAATGCATTACATGGTGCATCGAGGTCGTACAAGGTAAATCAAGAACAGACCGTTAAATAAAGTGCAACAGCTACGGAGAAAGCGCAGTGCAGATAGACATTTAAGATGCAAGATTATAGTGGGGTAGATTGAGAGGCTTCAAGGGGTGAGTCGGTGAGAAATGTGGAAAAATGAGGTCATCCACTTTGATGCAAAAAACAGAAAAGTGGCATATTTTTAAATGCTAAGATATACAAAGGAAGTTACACAAGTAACTAAGATGCAGCATGCAGGTGTAACAAAGGCAACATATGTTGGACATGTGATGAGAGGATTTGAAAACTGAAGTTGGAAGTAAGGAGGTCTTGCAGTAATGTTAAAAGCCTGGAATATTGCTAACAGTTTTGTCTTCTTGTCGAAGAAAGGAGGCACTGCCACAAAGGGTGAGCAGTAACAACTTACCAGACTGGTTCCAGGGATGTAAGTTTGGTGAATAAATTGAGATCAAGTCAGGCTTGTCTTGTCTTGTCTTCCTTAGATTTCAAAAAACAAAGGAGATCTCATTGAAACATAAAATTATTACCAAGCTTATCAGGCTAGACACAGTGTGGTTGATTCTCCTGATTAAGAAGTCCAAAACTGGGGTCAAATCCAGAATCAGGGGTAGGCTGTTTAGGACTGAAAAGAAAAATCTCTTCATTCAGAAGGTAGTGATTCTGTGAAAATCTCTACCGAGGAGAGGTGTGGAGGCTTGATCACTGAGTTCATTATAACTGATTAATATTTTTTTCATATAGAGTGTTGGCGCCTGGCCAAGTGGTTAAGGTGTCGATCTAGTGATCTGAAGGTCGCTAGTTCGAGCCTCAGCTGAGGCAGTGTGTTGTGTCCTTGAGCAAGGCACTTAACTACACATTGCTCTGCGACAACACTGGTGCCAAGCTGTATCAGCCCTCGTGCCCTTCCCTTGGACAACATCAGTGATGTGGAGAGGGGAGACTTGCAGCATGGGCAACTGCTGGTCTTCCATACAACCTTGCCCAGGCCTGCCCTGGAAACCTTCCAAGGCACAAATCCATGCTCTCACAAGAGTAACGGATGCCTATTATATTATCATATAGAGTGAGTGAACCAGAAGATATTAGAATTGTGTTTAAAACAGAAGTTTAATCACAATCTTGGTGAATGGCAGAACAGGCTTGACGACATGAAAGGCCTTGTCCTGCCTCTACTTCTAGTGCCTTTATATTCTTGTACACTGTATTAAATATGTGATTTTATATTCAGCAAGATTTGCAGGTATAATTGGTTTTCATGTGAAAACACAGCTTTTATAATCTTGCCGCTCCTCCTTTCCAAATCCCAAATAATATACAAAGGAGGGCAGGCTTCAGCAGTTTTATATTTCCAATTCGGATTTGTGTATTTATATTTAAATAGCTGTGGCTGTTACCAGTAAGTACTTATCCATCTGTTAATATGACCAAACGGCAGTTATGACAAGCACAGCTATTCATATAGTTTAATGGGTAAGTTACCAGACCAGCAGCTGGCGACCTGCACCATTAATTTGGATGTGTAAATTCAAATCCCACTGCAGCAGCTGGGAATGTAAATATTGTCAGAATGCTGCTTACGGACTGCTTGTCTCACTCCCATCAGGGAAGAGGCTATACATCATCCACACCAGGACCACCAGATTCAAAACCGGTTACTTCCTTCAACCCACCAGGCTGATCAGCACCTCCACCCAGTAACTCAGCTTTCTGGCCCACTTCGTTCATGCCAGAAGTGAAGCCCATCTATACTAATCCCAATTGCCTACATTAGGAACATATGCCTCTACACCATTCCTATCCAAGTACCTGTCCAAATGCCCTTTAAACATCATCATTGTAACTGCCTCAACTACTTCCTACAGCAGCATGTTCAAAATATTCACCACACTCTGGGTGGAAAAACCTAATGCTCAAGCTCGACTGTAAATTTCTCTCCCACTTTAACCTGTTCCCTCTCATTTTAGACTTCCCTGTCTCAAAAACAAGCTGACTAACTACCCTATCTGTTTCCTCATTATTCTAAAACTCTATAAGGTCACTCCATAGTCTCCTACAGTCCAGTGAGAATAAATCTTTCTGACTGACTTGGACCCTTAGCTCCCAGTGGGGCAGAGGCCATCAAGGACCTTCTGGTCCTTTTTGCCCTTTGAAATCAGTGGTACGGTTAGAGTTCATCAACGCCTCTGCCATCCACTGCATCCATTGTACAGGGGATTGACTTATACAGTTTCACCAGAGCCCTGTTAGCCGGCCTTGCCCTCTCATGACGGGGATGTAGGGTGGGACCTTGAGAGGTCATTCCAGGCATCATTACTGTGAATCTCTTCTGCACTCTCTCTATTGTTACCACATCCTTCCTGTAGTTTGGTGACCAGAACTGTGCACAATACCCTATGTGCAACCTAACCGGTTTTACACAGCTACAATATAACATACCAACTTCATAATCAATGCCTCTGCTATGAAGCCAAGTATAACCAGTACCTCTTCCACTATCCATGTCACTATTTTGTCTCTACTTTAAGGGAACTATGGACCTGCACCCCAAGGTCTCTCTGTAAATCAATACAGAATTTCAGGTCCCTGCCACTCACTTTGTTTTTGACCTTTCAAAGTACACTTGTCTGGCTGAAATACCATCTGCTACCTCTCCACCAACATTCCAGCTGATCCATGTCCTGATATATTTTTAATCAAATTTCTTTGTTATCCCTGGCTCCACTAATTTTTAATTATATCTGCAAACTTACTTATCATGTCTCCCACCCACCAGTTCTCATCCAAGTCATTTATGTATAATACAAACATCAAAAGAAAAAGAAGATTCAACCAGTCCCCATGCAGTACATTACTTGTTACAGACTTCCAGTCAGCACTATCCTCTATCTCCTCTCCCACAGCAAATCTGTGATCTAGTTCCCTAATTCACCTTAGATCCTTTGCACTTTAACCTTCTGGACCAGAATTAGATAAAGTCTGTAAGTATAATAATACAAATAACATGTAAGAAATGTCTCGGGTGCTAGAAATCCAGAGCAACACATTCAAAACGCTAGAGCAACTCAGCAGGTCAGGCTGCATCTGTGGAAGTGAATAAATAGTTGACATTTTGGGCCGAGACCCTTCTTCAGTTCTGGAAAGGAAGGGAGAAGATGTCAGAATAAAAATCTGGGGGGAAGGAGGCTAGCTGGAAGGCAATAGATGAAACCAGGTGGGTGGGAAAAGTCAATGGCTAGAAAAGAAGGAAACGGATAGTAGAGGAGAGTGGACCTTAGGAGAAAGGGAAGGAGGAGAGGACCCAGAGGGAGGTGATAGAATGGTAAGAAGTAGTAAAGGGGTATAGAGGAAGAGAGGAGGGGTTAAAAATAAAACTCATGGTACCATTCATCACTACATACTGGACTGTGGTCAAAACCTTGAAAAAGAGTTTCAGAATAAACCAAAATTATTGGTTTTCTACTTGACAATTACAGAAAAACTTGATCTTACTTTTGGGGTTAGTACAACTTTACATTTTCCAGTTTGGGTGGAAAATAAAATAAAAGAGGAGGAAGAGGGGAATTGGGAGCATCAGTAGCCACCGAATAGAAACCAGGACCTTGTAAACAACCAGATTTACCACCCTTAGTATTCCCATCTGTGATGAGTTACAATGAATGCTTTTGATTTGCGATATTCATCGGAAAGTCAGCAGTGGTATCCAAAACAGCTGCAGTCCAGCTCCCACTGCCTCGGGTGAAGAGAGTGATCATTTCAAAACCTCGACTATCATCCTGGCTGTGGGTTTACTGTTGTCAAGCAGAAAGCTGAGGAGACTGCAATACTGAACCTTAATGGAACAGATTTCTCAGCCTGAACTAAAATTTGACTCTATGATTGATAACAGAATTCCTCCTGAAATTGATTTAGCCAGCTTGTCCCAGATGAGGTGTGTTCTATTTAGAGAATTTCCTCAAACAATTCATTTGGGTAAAAGCACAGCCACTGTGTAATTCAGTCATGCAAACCAGGTCCTGTTATGCTTTGTGACTTCAAAACATTAAATTGATTCAAAGGAACGCTAGAGAGTTGAGAGTCTTAATTCATCTATTACTTTAAGAGGGGCACGCACATATCACATTGTAGTGTCATGTCATATGCAATTTACTTATTTTTACATGTAACCTGCAGTGTTATTTAAATGAACAAGAATGCATATTCAATAACATATTTGCATTATTTTTCAAATATTACTGAAATATTAAATACACAACTGGTCTTGCATGTGATTTCGGTGTTAATGTATAATTCTTGCCAGGTGACAGTGAGGTCACTGACAGTACAAAAAATGGTTATCGAACTCTACTCGAAATACGTACATAGCTAAGAGTTGGCCATATTGTTGGCTCCGGAGACACATGTAGGCCAGACCAAGTAACGGTGCCCCATTTCTGCCCTGAAGGACAATTAGTGAATGAGGTGGGTTTTTAACCACAATAAAAAGAGAAAATTCTGGAAATAATCGGCAGGACTGTGGAAAAAGTTAGCATCGGCATTTCAGTCTGAGACTCCTCATCCTACTAACCCTATCCTTTAGCAATCATAAAATGTTTCAAAGCATTTTGTTAACAAATTAGGAAGCATGTAATAAAACATAGCAAATACTGCACAGGGACAGGCCCGATGACCCACCATGTCTGCACTGCCCACGATGCCAATCTAAACTAGTCCCGTCAGCCTGAATGCAGTCCAGATCCCCCTAATCCCTGCCTGTTCAAGCCTTTTAAATGTTGTCTTTGCACCTACTTACACTGTTAACCCTGACAGCTTGTTCCAGGCCCCTACCAGCCTGTGTACAAAAAAAAGTGCCTTGATCATCTCTTTTAAGATTATGTCCTGGTGAAAGGTCTCAGCCCAAAATGTCAGCTCCTTTGATGCTTATTCCTCTCTGTAGTTGCTGCCTGATCTGCTGATTTCCTCCAGCACATTGTGTATGTTACTCTTTTAAACTTTACCCCTCTTTTCTTATCATGATGTCACTGTTCTCTTACCTGAACTCACAGGCTTCTATGTCCTTCTCTATAGTAAGTGCAGAGGAGAATTATTCATCAAACAACTTACTCATTTCCTGTGGCTCCTCACATAGATTACCACACTGATCTTCAAGTGAATCTCCTCTCACCCTTCAAAGTTTCCCTTTTGTTCTTAATATATTTATAGAATCTTTTTAAAAATTCTCCTTTAGCTTATTTGTCTAGCTGCCCCTCAGACTTCAGCACTCCGGAAAAAAAATCCAAGTTCGCCCAGTGTCTGCTCATAGCTAACACACTCCGATCCAGGTAACAGCTGCTCCCTCTCGAAGCCTCCACATCCTCACTCACATTAGCAGAACTGCATACAATACTCTCAATGTGGCCTAACCAATGTGGTCTGCTACAGCAGCAATATGGCTTGCTAACTATGATGCTCAGTTCCACGATTGACGAAGTGAACCATGCCATTTGCCTTTTTTACCACCCTATGCAACTTTCAGGTAGCAATGGATTCGCACCCCAAGACCCCTGTACATCAATGCTCCCAGGGGTCCTGCTATTTACTTCCCTCTTTCATTTGACCTCCCAGAATGCATCACCACACTCTTAACCTTAACCTAAGTCCATGTAGATAATATCTGCTGTCCTATCCAAATTAATCAACTTTTTTCGTCTCCCCAAAATTTGTGAGATAGGACCTCCCTGACCAAGCAGTGCTGACTATCCCTAATATCCAAGCTTTACCAAATGCCAGAAAATACTAAATTTAAGAATATTCACCAGCGCCTATAATTTCCTGGATTATCTCCATTGTCCTTCTTAAAGAAAGAAAAAATATTGGAATATTCTCTAGTTTTCTGGGACCTTGTATGTTAAAGAGGATACCTTGCCTCCGTTAGTACCCTGGGATAAGTTCCACCTGAATTTTTGCAAGAAACCTAACACCCTCCTCCTTAATATCAACATGTTTTAAAACGCCAATATAACCCTTCATGACCTCATCATCATCCATTTCCTTCTCGTTGATGAAAACCAATATGAATTATTTGCTTAGAAACTCACCCACTTCCTTTTGCTCCACAGATAAATTTTCTCCTTTGTCTGTGAATGGACCTACCCTTTCCCTAGCTACATTCTTATTCTTTACATATGTATGAAATGCCTTGGAATTCTCTTAATCCTACTCACTCAGAACATTTCATGGCCCCTTTTAGCTCTCCTAATGCCTTGTTTCCTGCTTACTTCATATTCCTCAAGGACCTTGTCTGACTTCAGCTTCCTACACCTTAAGTATGTTTCCTTTTTCTCTGACTGAACTAACAATTTCTCTTGTCAGCTGAAGTTCCCAACCCTTGCCAATGTTATCTTTCATCCTCACAGCTGCATGCTAGTCCTGAAACCTAACTAGCTGACCTTTAAAGATTGCCATATGTCTAATGTGGATTTACCCTCAAAGAGCCACTCCCAATCTACTTCCCCTAGTCCCTGCTTAATACTGTTGTAATTAGCCTTTTTGCTATTTCACCTGAGACCCTGTGAATTTCTTATCCACATAACTATGTTGAAACTTAAAAGAATTTTGATTGCTGTTCCCCAAATGCTTCCCCACTAAAATGTTGATCACCTGACCAGGCTCACTCTCCAGTACAAAGTCTAATATGGTTCCTTCCCAAGGTGGACAGTTTATATTTTGTTTCAAATATTGCTCCCTGGTACCCCTAACAAATTCTGTCCCATCCTAGTCCCTGGCACTAAGGGAGACCCAGCCAGTATTATCAAGTCAGGTCACTTTTTATTGTAATTTCAACCATAACTGCTGGTACAGTACACAGTAAAAATGAGACAATGTTTTTCAGGACCATGGTGCTACATGAAACAATACAAAAACTACACTGAACTACGTAAAACAACACAAAAACTACACTAGACTACAGACCTACCCAGGACCCCATAAAGTGCACAAAACAGTGCAGACATTATAATAAATAATAAACAAGACAATAGACACAATAGAGGGCAGTAGGTTGGTGTCAGTCCAGGCTCTGGGTATTGAGGAGTCTGATGGCTTGGGAGAAGAAAATAAGGAAATGAATTGAAGCTTGGTTAAAGTGGCAGATCTTAAAAAAGTCTATCAAAAGAGGAAGGTTCTGGGCAGGAATCCCAGAGCTAGGCTCATGGCAGATGAAGATTTGACCATCAACTGCAAAAAGAATTAAATTCAAAATGATCCAGGTTATGCCTATAAATACAGGCATTGCATACACCGCCATGCTACCACATGATAGGTGTGTGTCTCGCTTGAAGTAAACATGAACTTAGACTCACATTTCGGACTCCCGTGTCTTCCTTAGAATTAGTTTAATGTTTTGAAGTTACAAAACATAACAGGTAGAATGAGGGATGGCTGACAGGAGTGCATTATAATATTCAAGTCTTGAGATAACGGTGATGTGAATTACAGTTACTGTAAGAGATGAACTGAGGAAAAGCTTTCATAAGAATCATAGAAATCTATAAGCTGGAAATATGTTCACTATTATGAAAAGGATTTTGATACATGATCATCTACAGTGATTTTTAAAATATTTTTTAAATGTCATTAGGACCAAAGACTACTTTCAGGATTCTTTCGTACATATTCGAAGCCTACTAGAGTTTCACTGGTTATTTCTAAACTCGTTCTGAGATGATGCATTTTATTCTTGTGTCTCATTTGGTCTAACTTTGACAGATTGCTGACAGTTAAAGCTAAAGTTGACGACTTTAACTTTATCCCCATGAGATAAAAGATCTTGTAGAGCAACATGGCAGGTGGTGCTGCTTCCTGTTTCTGTACCAGAATTCAATCTCTTACCATATGTTATCCAACATCCATGTAGGTGCTTCCCTGAATAAATTTAAGAAAGTTATTTTACATAAAATAATTACATGTGCTTACAAGAACGTAAGTACATGTTCGGCATAGCATTGTGGGCTGAAGGGCCTGTATTGTGCTGTAGTTTTTCTATGTTTCTATAAAGACTTGCATTTAATCAGTACCTTCACAACGTCACAAAATCACAAAGCATTTTAACAGCAGCGAAGTACTTTTGATGTGTAGTCATCCATATGATGTCAGGAAAAAGGCAGCCAATATATACACAGTGTGATAATAAGTAGATAACTTGCTTTTTAGTGATATTGATTAACAGATAAATATTGGCCAGACCATCTCCAATGTTCTTTTGAAGGAAGAGACAGGATCTTCTTTAACATATGAAAGCTATCAACCATGACAGCATAATATTTCCTCAGTACTAACTGGAGTTACGCTAGGTTGTGTGTGTGTTCCTCTGGATTTCCTGCATTGCAGAATCTCTTGTGTTTATGGCTTGAGAGGTTCTGTGTTCCTTCTTCTATTTTTCCCCAGTCTCAGAAACTTCTTGTCAAGGATACTCAAGTTGCTTGGTGACTTCCCAGATGTT
This sequence comes from Mobula hypostoma, assembly GCF_963921235.1. Taxonomy (NCBI): domain Eukaryota; kingdom Metazoa; phylum Chordata; class Chondrichthyes; order Myliobatiformes; family Myliobatidae; genus Mobula; species Mobula hypostoma. The sequence continues at coordinate 55,589,115 of NC_086107.1, forward strand.
GCTTTAAAATTTTGGTCTGTCTCAGCCAGGGACTCCCACAAGTTAAGCATAATGTTACCCTTTCCTACATGGCTTTGAGAATACTTTGCAGCTTTTTTCTGCCCTCCTGGAAATCTCTTACCCCAGTGGAATGGAACTAGAACACCTGGTTTGGATGGTTAGCTTGTGGACAATGTGGCCTTCAGCACTGGCAATGTTGGCATGGGAGAAAATGCTGATAGTTCACTTATGTTGCCAATAGATTTAGCGGTTGTGTTGATGGTAAGAACACAAAAGATACTCCAATGCTGGAATCTGGATCAAAAAAAAACAAGAACACTGGAAGAACTCAGAGGGTTAAGAAACATTTGTGGAGGCAAAAAATAGACAGCAATTTTGTGTTGAGATCCTGCCTCAGGGTCTTGACCTGAAATGTTGATCTGTGCCTTTTGCCTCCACAGACACCGCACAACCCAGTAAGTTCTTCCAGAATTCTGATTTTGTGTTGGTGGTACCTCTCCAATGTTTTGAGGTGCCCACTATAGATGCTCAGTACAACATGAGCATAATGCCTAGTCTGAGATGTTGACCTTTGAACACTCTTCTTCAGATGGTCAAAGGCTAGTGCACTAGAAGTGAATTTCATTATTGATGAATGCTATTGCTGGGAGGAGATACCCTTGGGAAGCAATCCACTTTCCCATAGATCCTTACTTTGTATTTCAGCTCTGATTCAGTCTCAGACTAAGGCAGCACTACTTCCATTTCTCTATGCTAGACATCATTGCCTTGGCACACCCTGTTTCATGGATACCAGCATCCCAATCTGTCTTCACTTGTAACATTATCTTAGATTTATCACCCTCCTGAACAGACAGGAACATCCTTGTTGCATTCTGTAATGAAAAATATTAGCATGAAAAAATATTAGGGAATAAATCGTGCTAGAGGACGAAAGAGGCTGCAGGTGATTATGAATATTGATTTGTTGCACTGAAGAAACTCTGATCTGGAGAGCAGCTTCTTTGACATACAGTTGTGGCTGTGGTTTTATTGTACAGCTCAAAACCACATCAGGTAGTATCTGTCATTAACAAATCCAGAATTGGCTTACCCACAGAAGGCAAAGGGTGTAGATGGTTCGTATTCTGCTTGGAGGACAATGATGCGTGGTTTTCCACAGGGCTCTGTTCTGGAACCCCTCCTCTTTGTGATTTTTATAAATGACCTGGATGAAGAAGTAGAAGGGTGGTTAATAAGTTTGCTGATGACACAAAGTTGGGGGTTGACGGAGGTTACAGCATGACATCGATAGAATGCAGAACTGGGCTGAGGAATGGCAGGTGAAGTTCAACACAAATCAAATTTGAAGACAGAATATAGTATTAATGGATAGTATTAATGGTAAGACTCTTGGCAGTGTGGAGGATCAGTGGGATCTTGGGGTCCATGTCCATAAGACACACAAAGCTACTGCGCAGGTTGACAGTGTTGTTAAGAAAGCGTATGGTGTATTGGCATTCATCAACCATGGGATTGAGTTCAAGAGCCATGAGGTAATGTTACAGCTATACAAGACCTCAGTTAGACCCCCACCTGGAGTACTGTGTTCCATTCTGGTCACCTCATTACAGGAAGGATGTGGATGCTATACAGAGAGTGCAAGGGAGATTTACAAGGATGTTCCCTGGATTGGAGAGCATGCCTTATGAGAATAGGTTGAGTGAACTTGGCCTTTTCTCCTTGGAGCAATGGAAGATGAGCGGTGACCTGATAGAGGTGTATAAGATGATGAGAGGCATCGGTCGTGTGAATAGCCAAAGGCTTTTTCCCAGGGCTAAAATGGCTAACATGAGGGGGTATAGTTTTAAGGTACTTGGAAGTAGGTACAAGGGGATCTCAGAGGTACACTTTTCACCTAGAGAATGGTGAGTGCGTGGAATGCACTGCCAGCGAAGGTGGTAGAGGCGGATAGAATAGGGTCTTTTAAGAGACTCTTAGATTGGTACATGGAGCTTGGAATAATAGAGGGCTAAGTGGTAGGGAAATTCTAGGCAGCTTCTAGAGTAGGTTACATGGTCGGCACAACATTATGGGCTGAAGGCCTGTAATGTGCTGTAGATTTCTAACATCTGCAGATGCAAACATTTATAATTCAAGGAAACCACTGAAGGAAATACGAGCAAAGGCAAAATGCCATTCCTGCTGGAAAGCAAAGTAGATCATTTAATAAACCTCAATTAAGCCACAGATGAATCATTTTCATTAAAATGCAGAATCCTATTAATAGATGTCAGTTGTGACTCAGTGATCACACTTCTTGCCAATAAACTATGAGCTGGGCACCAACCTTGGAGACTTTTAGTACTAAAGGAGTGCTTTAATGCAGAGGTGTCTTTTGAATAAGACAGTAAACCACAGCTCTGAATGCCTGCTCACACACTAAAAATAGCCCACTGTACTATTTTGGAAAAGGCTGGGGATTGAAAAGAAAGTGTTCTGATTGATATTTGTCTCCTTGCATTACTAAAGCAGAATTTTTGTAATTAGTGTATTGTCACATGTGGGGTCTTTTTGTGTGCAAATAGACTATTCCAATTTCTACATCCCAGCAAAGAGTAATTTCAAAAGCACCCTATCACTGTTTCATAAACTAGGCTAATGAAAAGTGGCATGTAAGTTAACACGAGGAAATCTGCAGATGCTGGAATTTCAAGCAATACATAAAAATTGCTTGTGAACGCAGCAGGCCAGGCAGCATCTATAGGAAGAGGTACAGTCGACGTTTCAGGCCGAGACCCTTTGTCAGGACTAACTGAAAGAAGAGATAGTAAGAGGTTTGAAAGAGGGAGGGGGAGGAGGAGATCCGAAATGATAGAAGACAGGAGGGGGAGGGGTGGATCTAAGAGCTGGACAGGTGATTGGCAAAAAGGATTGAGGGGATCATGGGATGGGAGGCCTAGGGAGAAAGAAAGGAGGAGGAGGGAAGCCCGGGGGGTGGTCAAGGAGTATAGTGAGAGGGACAGAGGGAGAAAAAGGAGAGAGAGAAAAAGAAAAAAAAATATATAAAATAAATAAATAACGGATGGGGTACGAAGGGGAGGTGGGGCATTAACGGAAGTTAGAGAAGTCAATATTCATGCCATCAGGTTGGAGGCTACCCAGACGGAATATAAGGTATTGTTCCTCCAACTTGAGTGTGGCTTCATCTTTACAGTAGAGGAGGCCGTGGAAAGACATATCAGAATGGGAATGGGACGTGGAATTAAAATGTGTGGCCACTGGGAGATTCTGCTTTCTCTGACGGACAGAGCATAGGTTTTCAGCGAAACGGTCTCCCAGCCTGCGTCGGGTCTCGCCAATATATAGAAGGCCACATCGGGAGCACCGGACGCGGTATATCACCCAGCCAACTCACAGGTGAAGTGTCGCCTCACCTGGAAGGACTGTCTGGGGCCCTGAATGGTGGTAAGGGAGGAAGTGTAAGGGCATGTGTAGCACTTGTTCTGCTTACAAGGATAAGTGCCGGGAGGGAGATCGGTGGGAAGGAATGGGGGGGACGAATGGACAAGGGAGTCGCGTAGGGAACGATCCCTGCAGAAAGCAGAGAGGGGGGAGGGAAAGATGTGCTTACTGGTGGGATCCCGTTGGAGGTGGCGGAAGTTACAGAGAATTATATGTTGGACCTGGAGGCTGGTGGGGTGGTAGGTGAGGACAAGGGGAATCCTATTCCTAGTGGGGTGGCAGGAGGATGGGATGAAAGCAGATGTGCGTGAAATGGGAGAGGTGTGTTTGAGAGCAGAGTTGATGGTGGAGGAAGGGAAGCCCCTTTCTTTAAAAAAGGAGGATATCTCCTTCGTCTTGGAATGAAAAGCCTCATCCTGAGAGCAGATGCGGCGGAGACAGAGGAATTGCGAGAAAGGGATGGCATTTTTGCAAGAGACAGGGTGAGTAGAGGAATACTCCGAGTAGCTGTGAGAGTCCGTAGGTAAGATAACATCAAGATTACACTCCCTCAATCCCAGGTGCATTTACACCAATGTATGTGAAGGGAGTCTCCTCACAAAGTAGTCTCTATTCTAGATGTTCACTGCACTAAAGTATGCTGGTTTTCAATTTGTTTTCTTTCTTTTATCCGCAGGTGCTGATTGGTTTTGCTGTTCTATTCTGTGCAGTGGTACAGCTGGCATATTGGAAGTATGCCTATAAACAAGCGGTGAGTCACATGCCCAACCTGGACACACAAAAATTTATTTATCTTAATATACCTGGAGTTGACAGATATTACACATTGTATTTAATTACAATGACTATGTTCGTCTGGGAACTGTGTAGTCTCACCACGTGGGCATTGGGTTAATTGGCTGACATTTTTACCAATCCATAATTGATCTTGATCTGGCGATGGTCAACAATGAATTATCAGTTGCAATAAAGAGATGATGCAAAAAATGAATTACCACACTGCTATATATTGGGAGGAGTACTGCAGTCCTTGAGGCAATAGATAGAAAATATTATTCTGAAGTGAATCTCAGCTCCAACAGACATGAGTTTGGGTAAGGTGGAAATCAAAAATATAGAAAAAATCTTAGAGCTGAACCTGACCAGTGCCTAACAGAGTCAGGTCGGGGCGGGGTGGGGGGCAACCAAACAACTCCCATACGTTAGATAACTTCGTAAATGTTTTAAAAGAGTAACTTCCTCAAAATATTCTCTGTTCAATAACAGCCAAAAACAGTGTACTTATATAGTCCTCTCAATCTGATAATTAACCAAATTGAGTTGGTATTTACCAAAATTTGATGCCAAACCTTATGAAGGTGACACAAATGGTCAAAGTATAGATTTTAGGACATACTTAAGGAGAAAAGTAGAGGTTAGAGAAGTTAAAGGAGCCCATTCCAGATCAAAAGTCCTTGGTGGCTGGTGGCAATGCTGCCAATGGCAAAATGAATGAAATCTGAGAAGTTCAAGGGTCTGGAATTTTAGAAATGTGATTTTTTTTCTGCTAATTGTCAGAATGGTGGACTTTACAAAGATAGGTAATAGATAGATCATGGAGATGACCTGAAAGTAAAGAATAAAATGATAAAATCACTTAACCAGTGGTAATGTTCACAGCCATGGCAATTTATTAACTTTTATTAGTTGTCAGCTTTTATTAGTCACTTCTGAGGTTAAAACTATTACCTTATTTTGGATGGTCAGTCACGAGTGCCTGTGCTTGATCTGTCGAAGAAAGGAGCTCCAATCAAGGTCAAACACAGTAAATCATAAACACAAGAGATTCTGCAGATGTTGGAAATCCAGAGCAACGCACCAAATGTCAGATAAACTCAGCAGGTTAGGCTGCAGCTATATAAGGAATGAATAGCCAATGTTTCGTACTGAGAAACATCATCAGGACTGGAAATACCTTTTCGCTTCCTCCACTTTTCTTTCCAGTCCTGATGAAGAGGCTCCTTCCTCTAAGGAAGTTTGTGCTGCTGCCTTTTATTGAATGAGAACAAATAAGTGCATACATGAAAGAATTCAATCAACCCTTCACTTCATTGACTCTATCACCTGCACATCCATCACCTTGCAATGTTTGTCCACTCTATTATTCTGTCTCTACAATGTTGTTAACTAGTTTCAATGTTCCATTGCTGCTTCACACCTTTTCTTGCAAACCCCGATTGAGCAATATACTTGAGTTTTTTCCAGTGACCACAAGCAATCATCGTTTAAGCTGTATGTTACAAATAAAATAGTTCATACATTAGATCATACTATTTTTAAAATTTTAACATAGGAACGATAACTGACCAGGATTCAGGATGTAAACTGTGGCATTTAGGATCATCTCAAGTATATAAAGAGTAGAAAAAAAGTTCAAAAAGTTCAAAGTAAATTTATTATCGAAGTACATAAATTCTTCTTGTGGGCATTCACCGTAAGTACAAAGAAACACAATGGAATCAATGAAACCCAAGATACAGGATGGACAGACAACCAATGTGCAAAAGACAAAAACCTCAGCAAATACAAAAAGAAAAAAAAGACAGTAATAATAAATAAATAAGAATAAATATTGAAAACATGAGATGAAGAGTCCTTGAAAGTGAGTCCATAAGTTGTGGGAGCAATTGGAGTGAGTGAAGGTAAGAGAAGTTACCCCCTCTGATTCAAGAGCCTGATAACTGAGGGATAATAACCATTCCTGAATGTGGTAGTGTAGGTCCTGAGGCTCTTGTACCTTCTTCCTGATGGCAGCAGTGAGAAGAGAGCATGGCCTTGATGACCGTGATTATTCTTGGCAAATGTTTCTACAGAATTGGTTTGTCGTTGCCTTCTTCTGGGCCGTGTCTTTACAAGATGGGTGACCCCAACCATTATCTATACTCCTCAGAGATTGTCTGCTTGGCGTCAGTGGTCACATAACCAGGACCTGTGATATGCACCAGCTGCTCATATGACCATCTGCCACTTGCTCCTGTGGCTTCATGTGACCATGATCAGGGAGCTAAGCAGGTGCTACACCTTTCCCAAGGGTGACCTGCAGGCTGGTGGAGGGAAGGAGCACCTTGCGCCTCCTTTAGTAGAGACCCTGCCGCCCATTCATTCCAATACATAATAATAAAAACTGTAAGTTACAATAAGAAGTATGCATAAAACATGAAAATTAAACTAATTAAGTAGTAGAGAAAGAGAGGAACAAAACATACTGAGGTAGTGTTCGTAAGTTCCTTGTCCCTTCAGAAATCTGATGCTGGAGGGGAAGAAGCTGATCCTGAAATGTTGAGTGCATGTCTTCAGGTTCCTGTGCCTCCTCCTTGATGGTAGCAATGAGGAGAAGGCATGTCCTGGGTAATGGGGTCCTTAATGATAGATGCCATCTTTCTGAGGCTTCACCTTTTGTGTCCTGGATATGGTTTAACCACAGACTGTTGTCAAGAAGAGGGACGTCCTATCGGGACAGTTTAAACACCTCCTCTCTGCCCACCACCCCCCCCCACCCAACATACAAAACAAAACCATCTTCAACTATATTGGTGCCCATCTATTAAGTTATAAGTCATTTTTACTATACAGTTGTTACTATCCCCAGAATCAGCCCAAACAGTCCATGATCCTTAAGTCTTCCTTCAGCACTATGTTCTCAGCCACAGATTCATATACTCTGAATTCTGTATTCATTAGTACAAGGCATAATTGGGAGATTACATATCCTGCTTCTTAATCTCTGATTCCTTATTATCTACCTATAGGACATCATCTATTTTTCTGCTGATATTGATCAGAGCTATGGCCTCTGGCTGTTCACCCTCCTCTCTTCAGGATACTTTGTAGCCATTCAGCAATATTCTTGACACTGGCACTGAAACGCAGTTAATCATCCTGAGAACCTTCCTGCAACTACAGAACTTTACATCTGCTGCCCTAGCTAAGTGTCCCCCATAATTAGGACTTTCTTGATTTTTCTTCCTCTCTGAATTCGCAATGATACAATAGTTTTGTACGTGATTGCCTGCCTTTTCCAGGGCAGCCAATTATCAACCCCTATCAGAGCCAATCCCTGCTTAGAGAGCAAAATACCCTCAGAGGTTCATTGAATTACTATTCGTCTTTTTCATATGCTTGCCAGCCATTTAGTCCTCTCTACATGATGATGATGATCATGATGATAATCATGATCATCATCATCATCATTACCTGAACACTCCTGAAATCCTGAGGCAGAGCAGGAACTGCACTGTAGAGAAGAAGATAATCTCAGGGGTAGGGATAAGGAGAATGACAGGGTTGGGGATGTAAGCAAGAGGGTGGAATGGACAAAAGAGGAATATAGATGAGGAGGGTGAGGAGCTGGGGAGGAGAATTAGTCATTGGGAGAGGAAGAGAGTGAGAGATTGGAGAGGAAGAGAATGAGGAGAGAAGGGAGGATCATAGAACATAAAGTAGATAACAGTACAGCATAGGATGGGCTATTTGGCCCATAATGATGATCATGCCAACTTACATAAACCTACCCAACAATCAATCTAACCCTTCAGTCCTACACAGCCCATAACCTTCCATGTTCCTTGCAACCATGTGCCACTCATATAAACCACTCTGCATATTGATTAGTTATTTGCTTTAAAAATCACAACAGATCTGGGTTAAACTTGGCTCTTGACACTCACTGTATATATGCTGCTCAGCATTCCATCTCATCCCACAGACAGTCCTACTGCAGTATGTACAAAAGCTGTTGCTTCTGGCAAATAGCCTTTTTATCTGGAATGGGGTGGGGCAGTGTAGAGGGATTTTAGGTCTGAACTGAACCTAGGAATTGAGAATGTACCAGCAATTGCCATTCAATGATGCTTTCCTGAACAACTATTCTTCAGAGGACCTTTGTGTGTGCCACATCCTCATGTGGGCAGATGCCTTAAATCATTAAATCAAGTTCTATTACCAGCTAAAAACCAAACCTGCTATCCAGAATCCGGACTCTCTGTGGGCCACAGATTAACTGATATTAATTAAGCATTTAGTTAACAGTTGGCTGAACTGTTGAAGTTGTAGATATGACTCACAGATAATAGCCATTAGTCTTGTACAGACTGCCTTGGATTTATGTCAACATAACTCCAAGAGCTTTCACTCAGTATCCATTACATACAGAGCCTAATGAGAAAACGCAGCCAATAGCCCAGGCTAATGAAATCCCTAGGGTGTCTGGGCCATCATTAATCATCAGAAATTGAATTGAATTTTGTTTCTGAAGGCTGAGGGAAATTTCTCAAGTCATCCAAGTCCAACGGAGCTTGTTCTGAGGAAGGCAGACAACAGCAGTAATTCGGCTTTTTGCAGCACCTAAGGCCACCTATTGATAAGATACTTAAAAGACCTCCCAAGTACCTGACTCTGCACTGACACGAGGAATTCTGCAGATGCTGGAAATTCAAGTAACACACGTCAAAGTTGCTGGTGAAGGCAGCAGGCCAGGCAGCATCTCTAGGAAGAGGTACAGGTCCCTCTGACTATACCCATTGCCCATCCTCTGGGTTTTTCCCCCCCTCCCCCTTTTCCTTCTCCTTGGGCCTCCTGTCCCATGATCCTCTCATATCCCTTTTGCCAATCACCTGTCCAGCTCTTGGCTCCATCCCTCCCCCTCCTGTCTTCTCCTATCATTTTGGATCTCCCCCTCCCCCTCCCACTTTCAAATCTCTTACTAGCTCTTCTTTCAGTTAGTCCTGACGAAGGGTCTCCGAAACGTCGACTGTACCTCTTCCTAGAGATGCTGCCTGGCCTGCTGCGTTCACCAGCAACTTTGATGTGTGTGACTCTGCATTGAACCCAGAATAGTTAAATGTTCAGTACTAATATAACCAGATTAGATCCAAAGGTATCTCGTAGTCAGACATCACTTCCTGTTTGAATCCAACTAAGCCTAACACATGAATTTGAGTACTGACATCGCTCATATTATCACTGGTTGAGCCAATTTCCACTATATATTAATAACTCTGTGTAACTTAACACATCCACCTACACTACTTGCAGTGTTATGTACCTTGGTGTTAGTGGCAAACTTTAATAGGCGGCTTTCTCTCCCACCATCCAAGGCAAATACAGTATCTGTGGGCATCGTGAGTCGTACACTAACCTTGAATTATATTATAATACTGAGATCAATGTATGTCTTCTTGGGTAGTTCCACATGATCAAGGGTGAGTTCCTATCACTCCATTTTTGTGGGTTCTAGGTTCATGGATGTGGTTAGCGTGGGAGCTGCCGACTTTTCCACAGGTAGGGCAGGAGATCCCGATATATAGGCACTTTCTCATGTTTTCTACCACTTATCCAGTTTCCTAACGAGGTCAATAATTTACTTACAGTTCCAAGGGTTTCAGCTTCAGCTAAAAATCTCTTCTATCAAACTTGTTCAAATATCTTATGGAAGTCTCTATGAAAAACATCACTGAGGGAGAGTCATCAGTCAGAGCTTTTAGCTATAATCAACCTTCACTTTAAAGTCCTCTTCACTTTAGAGTGGGCAGAAGAAGACACAGAAGCTAATCATTAGAGCTAATAGGAATTGATGTTTCAATCCCTATGATAAGTCAGCACTCTCGATGTTGGCAGTGGGCTTGGAATGGTGACAAGGAGGGTGGGTACCTCATCGGGGTCATCGGGTGAGCACCCTCCTTCTTTGACATTTCATTGATAAGCCCACAACATCTCCAGAGGGCTCAACGGTGCTACCTGGCGTCCCAGATACACCCCACTTAGTTCCATAACCTCCTGTCTTCATCTTGCAGCCCAGTTGTTGTCTTTCATTTTGATCCAAATCCAATTGCTGCTTTCTTCTGCTGCATTTGACAAGGACTTGATTGCTTGTTGGAGTGAATAACCCCTCACCCCCATCTTCTTCAATAGACTGGTCGTAGAAGTAGCCATGAATCCCCTGCATCCCACTTCTACAGGGAAAATCTTGGTCTTCCAGCCGTTCTGGGCAGCTTCAGTTGCCAGTTCAGAGTACTTGGTCTTTTCCCTCTCATAAGCTTCTTCAACATCATCTTCCCATGGTACTGTCAATTCCACAACACATGCCAGCTTGGCTGTTGTGGACCACAGGACCATGTCTGGCCAGAGTGTTGTAGCCGCAATGTCTGGGGGAAACACAAGCTTTTTTTCCAGGCCCACGTCCATTTTCCAATCCCAAGCAACCTGCAGTATGCTTACATCTTTTGATGTTATATGGTGCTCTGGAGGTTGGCCTGCTGGTACAAATCGTGTGATGTGAACATTTCTTGCCGATGTTTGTGGGAGAGCATTTGTGGTGATTCGCCTCTCTTCCAAGATTGATGCCAGATGTCTGAGAACTTGGTTATGCTGCCAAGTGTACTGCCCCTGGGTGAGGCTCGTGGTGCATCCTGTTAGAATGTACTTTAGTGATGCAAGTGCTTGACAAAGAGAGCAAGCGGGGTCTTCTCCCCACCACTGGTTCAGGTTCTGGGGTGTGGGTAGGAGGGCATAAGTGGCTCTGATGACAAAGCTTAGCCGAGATCCCTCCGTCTCCCAGATGTCACGCCAGCTTTTCCAGGCTCTCCCAGTTAGTCCATTGGCCCTGCTTGGCCATTGAAACAGCCCTGGCGTGTCACTCTGCCTCCTCCTGTCTTCTCATCTCCTTCACTATGAGCCATCTCTTCTGCACTGATGTTGCCTTGTGCCACTGAGGAGCCTTTGGGACAAGCCCAAGCCCGGCTCTCCCATGTTAGACTTGGCCAACCACATCCCTGAAGTGAAGAGCAGATGTAGCACTCTGAATGGCTTCAGATGGAGTCCACTTCCTCTCCGTTACCACACGGGGGGCCGCTGTTCGAATAACAGTATCTTCAGATTCAGTGAGGGTCATGACCAACCTTGCTTTGGTGCATTTGATTTCTTCCACAAGACTTGCAATTGGTAATTCCAATTTGCAGTTCCCATACAGTCCAACAGGACTTAAGCATTGTGGAAGTCCAAGCCACTATTTCACATGTGTGCTGATCACTCTTTCGAGCTTTTCCACCTTGTTGATGGGGATTTCATACACTGTTAAAGGCCATATGAGTCTTGGGAGTATGCCGAACTGGAAACACCACAGCTTGAGTTTTCCTGGCAGCCAGGTCTTGTTGATGCAAGCTATGTACATGATGGTATCCTTTTTGAGTTGTTTAAGCTGCTCAATGTCCTTGAGCTTAGCGTTATAGCATTGGCCCAAGCTCTTCACTGGCATTTCTCAAACAGTTGGGACAGGTGTTCTGTCAATCTGAAATCTTTTATCCGTGGCTTGAGCTTTGACAATGGAGATGCTTCTGCACTTGCTGGGCTTGATCTTCATCTTCACCCATGTGATGCTTTGATGAAGCTTTTCCAGAAATCTCTTGGTGCAGGGGACAGTTGTCGTCAGTATTGTTATATCATCCATATAGGCTCGTATCGGTGGTAACCGTTGACCAAACTGTAGCCCTTTTCCTCCCGCAACCCATTTTGAGGCTCTGATAATGAGCTCCATTGCCATAGTGAAGGCCAGTGGGGAGATGGTGCACCCCGCCATGATGCCTACTTCCAGTGGATGCCACGCTGTGGTGAAGTCTGATGTTGTGAGACAAACTTGCAGATCCTGGAAGTAGTGTTTTACCAGATTTGTTGTTGTTGCAGGCACCTGAAAGAATTCAAAAGCAGTCCACAGTAGGGAATGAGGAACTGATCCATAGGTGTTGGCCAGGTCAAGGAACAAGACATGTAGATCCTTTCCTTCTTTCTTAGCCATCTGGATTTGATGCCATATGACACTGGTATGTTCAAGGTATCCCGAGAAGCCCACTATGCCAGCCTTTTGGATTGACGTATCAATGAAATGGTTTTGTTTCAGATACTTTGTAAGTCTTTGCACCAACACACTGAAAAAGATCTTGCCTTCTATGTTCAGAAGGTTTATTTGGCGAAACTGTTCAATTGTGGATGAATTCTTTTCTTTTGGGATCAGAACTCACCCCGCTCTTAACCAGGCTTTTCCCATGCAATCCTCCTGTTCCTCCAGAGAAATTTCAGAACATCCGGTGCGTTCTTGTAGACACAATACGGAACACCGTTATGGCCTGGCGCTGATGCCGATCTTGCCTTCTTCACTGCCTCTTTCACCTCACTCAGCTTGGGAGGGCTGTTGTTAAAATGGACAAATATCGGTTCATCTTTTAGCTCATCAGTGTGGATGGTTCTGAGATGTCTTTCAACCTCTTCTTTTGATGCTTTCAAGGATCCACTTTTCTCTTTTGTGAAAATAACTTTCACATATTTAAAGGAATCTTTGTAGAAGTCTGTTCTGGCTTTTTCCTTCTTTTTGCGTCGTTTCCTTAAATTCTCTTCTCTGTGCAGCTTCGAGAGCTTCTGTTTTATGTCCTCTCGAAGGAGGTTGATGCCCTCCCTTTCTTCTGCTGTTGCTTTTTTCCACGACTTCCTCAGGCCTCTTCTTTCTTTAACAAGTTGTTGGATTTCCTGGAGACGACGGGATTTGGGGGGAGGAGGCATATCTTTCCTGCTGACTTGTTCCTTCACTCCAAATTTCTCCTTTCCGTAGCTGTAGATCAGGTCACCCATCCTCTCCAACTTCTTTTCTGCTGATCCCTTGATGCCACTTAGGATCAGGCTCATATCTGCATTGATGGTTTCCCACTCCTTGTTGTTAGACTTTGGCCATTTCACCAACAGCTTACGTCCTTGCATGTTCTCCACTTTACGATGTTCCTGGCTGTGTCTGGACTGCTGCTTGTGCCTGAAACTTCTTCCACATCCCCTAGGGTGCTGGTAATCTGCAGACTGTGGGTTTCTTCCTGCCGTTGAGTTTCATCCGACTGATTTGACCTTCCTCTTAACAGAATCTGGTCAATGCAGGGCCCTGGGTTGGAGATTTTCAAGCTCTTCTTCCATCCTTGATATCAGATATTTCTAACCTACTGTATATTTGATGTCCTATTTAGTATAATATAATTGAACATGAATGAACCTTGGTCTCAATTTTGTCGTAGTATCTAACAGCCCATAAAACACTGAAGTGAGGAATTAAAACTGAAACTTACAGCTTTCTGATTTTAATGCTTTCAAAGGGAAGTAAATTTTCTGAGCTAAACAAAGCCTCATTAATACTAAATATATTCTGTAATAATAAATTCTAGTAAACGTCAAGACATCTGCTAATCTTTACCCCAATGCCAGATCATGAGCAATATTGGTTCCCAGATTATAAACCACCATACTTTTCTAATAACCCCATTCCTGAGACCTTCTTAGGTAGTCAAGGATAACTTCTTATAACGCTCTTTTTGAGGGTTCTGAGGTCACAGATGAATGCAATGTGAGGACTGCAGGCTTTTCCACAGATGGGGCAGGAGATCCCCTGCAGGAGGAATAGCTTGCCGGGTATGGGCTCCTTCTGCCATTACATGGGCTCCTTTGTATTGCTGGTGCATGGATTCGAGACCCTCAGTGCATTCCAAATGTTCTTCTCACATTGAGAGAGCCCGTGATCTGCATGTTCCCAGAAATCAGTGGGGATTTCAAGAAAGTTTGATTGTAGGCCTGGGATCAATATCAAAACCCTGCTGTAGATTCAGGTAGAGCAATGACATACTGATAAGTGAAGTTAGTATACATTCCAAAGAAGCGCTTTAATTCAAGTTTGTGCTTCATGTCCTGGACTAGTATTGATCATAATGATTCTGGTCCAGGTTCAAGATCTAGAATTACTGGTAAGAGAACTGGTCCATTGTCAGTACAAATCCAGAAATAATGCAGAACAGTCAAAGTCTAGGATTGACAATGATAACCTAGTGTATGATCCTAAACTGGAAAGCTCCTGATAGCTCTGTACTTTGACACAGTCACTTCTTCCAAGATGATACAGAGGATATGGATAGTATTAAACAGTTTACAGTGTTTTATTCATTATGACCAGAAACTTTACCCATTTTGTATCAGATGGTAAAACCGGATGTCATTGTTGTCACCCCTCTTTCTCAGAAACAAAAGATTGATCAACAAACCCCATGTGTCCTCCTAGTTATCCAAACACATTTTCCCTCATTACTAAGAAATGAGTTCTACTTCCTCAATGTGCAGCTAAACACCAGCCCAAGCAGCAGATCAATCATGTCGATAAGTCACAGTGGTTTCATTCGAAGGCAGTTATCTGGAGCCTGGCCTATTGGAAGACTAAATTGAACTTAATTTTCACTACCCTGATGGACACATGAACCTCCCCCTACCTACCACTTTGATAGATCATCAAACAAGGGGCTTCAGGTTCCTCTGCTGTGCTCCAACATTTGTTTCATCACCCATACTTTCTTTGCCTGTCATTTCCTTTGGCAAGTTCCAAAAGCTGACCCCAGTCTAGGCTGGAAACTTACTTTAAATAAAATGTGAGAGCTGCTTCTGAGTGTTTTTGTAGAATTCAGTGTTCATGATATCATATGTTCATGATAATGGGAAATGCATTCTTCAGTAACTTTCTGCCTTTCTTATTACACAAGTTACTTTTAAAGTGGGTGTCCTGTACAATGCAATACATGTCTTGTTCCTCCACCATGTTGGCACTTCACATCTGTAGTCAACAAAATGGAGGAAGCAGATCAAACTTATTAGAGATTATTAAGATCTTGTGTAATTCTCCATCTGTGTTTTCCCTTAGGTGGTTGTATAGGGAAGAAAATCAGCAAAACAACCCTGTATCATAATTTTGTAGATGTTTACATTGTTGCTACAAGGATGTTCCATGCACATGCTTAATTTTTAATATTTTGGATAACATGTTTCATCAGGTGGAGGATGCAGCAAAGGATGTGTACGACTTTCTATATGCTTATTATTTGAGAAACGTCTCCTATACTTCAAAACAGGATTTAATAAACATTCACTCCGCTGTAAGTAGTAATCACATTTACTTCCACTTTAGCATGAAACTTTTGCTGCAGTACATAGTGTTTATTGCTGAAATTATGAAATGCAGTGAAAGGTAGGAATTATGAAGTGAAAGATAGGCATTATGAAATAATAGAAACCAAGTACCATTAATTTCATACCTGTGATGTACTAAAGTGTGTCAAGCCTTTTTAAAGGAATTATACCAAATATCATGAGAGGAGACAGGCAAGGTTGTGTCTTTTCACCAAACTTATTCAACTTGCATAGTGAAAATATCTTGAGAAGTATTAAAGACATCAAAGGATTTACAATTGGAAGCCATAATATAAATAACATCAGATATGCGGATGACATCATACTAATAGCTGACTCAGAAACAAAACTTCAAGAACTACTCACTATAGTGGCAGCAGAAAGTAATCGCAGAGGCCCCTCAATCAACACCAAGAAGACAGAAAGCATGGTCATCTCCAGAAAGACAAACATCCCACAATGTGTGATCAAGATTGGAAATACAAACATCAAACAAGTCAACAAATTCAGATATCTTGGCAGCCTAATAACAAGTAATGGCAGGTGTGACACAGCTATCAAATACAGAATAGCAATGGAGAAAGAAGCTTTCCAAAAAATGAAGACCATATTAACAGACAGAAAGATGAACACGCACACTAAAAACAGAATACTGCAGTGTGACATTTATTCTATCCTGACTTATGGAAGTGAATGCTGGACTATTTCTCCAGCAATGGAAAAGGGACTAGAAGCAGCTGAATTATGGTTCTACAGGAGAATGTTAAAAATATCATGGACAACACACACATCAAATGAAGAAGTTCTCAGGAGAGCCCAAGCAGTCTGATCACTCATACCGACAATAAGAGAAAGACAACTCAGATTCCTAGGACACATCATGCGGAAAGATGAACTAGAAAAACTCATACTCTCTGGAAAGATTGAGGGGAGTAAACCTAGAGGAAGACCTCGGCTTATGTAGATCAAAAGCCTAGCCAGGTGGCTACATGTCGAGGAAATGGAAGTCATCCAAAAAACGAAGGATAGATCTATATTGAAAACCATGGTCACCAAAGTCCGCATTGGATATGGTACCTAGACAGACAGACATACCAAATAGTGTTGGCAGCATGCCTGCATGTGCGCAGCCCTCCGGTGAAAAATGATATTGTGTCTGTTAAATAAGAGCCGTGGACAATTCTGATTTGATGGAGAATGGACATGAAAGCACAGAGGAACATCTGCAGAAATTTCTGAAACGCCCAATCGCTGCTGTCGTTACTGTGCGGTCAGGAATCTTTCAGAGGGTAGGCCTCAAAATCCCCGGCCTTGCCTGCTTTTGGCGACCGAGAAGGAGGTCGAATCATTCGGACAGAGATGGCGCTCAGTACTCGGTGTAGGAAAGCTGATCAGAGTTCAAAGTTTTTGGATGACTCAGGGGTCGGACTGTGGTCAGCATGGCAGGGAGAGTTTTTCTTCCTTCTCCCGTCTGCGTGAGATGTGGGACATTTCAGAAACTTTGAACTTTACTGTGCTCACGGACTTCTTCATCAAGTTATGGTATTGCTACACTGTTTGTAACTATATGTTATAATTATGTGGTTTTGTCAGTTTCTTCAGTCTTGGTTTGTCCTGTGTTTTGTGATATTACACCGGAGGAAATAATGTATCATTTCTTAATGCTAAATGACAATAAAAGAGGACTATGTGTCTTCATAACCTTAAATGTGTCTCCAATAAATCCAATGGGTTCCTTTGAAAGAGAATTTGTAGGAGGGGAGCTGATTAGAAGCTGAGAGGCTTAGGGAGGGAATTCTAACATGTTAGAGCTAGGCAGTTGCAAGCATAGAGTGAATGCTGGGAATGAGAAAATCAACGACATGCAAAAAGCGACAATTAATAATGCACCAATCTTGGGGCATTGTTAGGCTGATAGATGTTACTAGTTTGGGATGGCAATTTGAAAACAAGAATGGGAATATTAAAAACTACAGACAAACTTTTTGCCAGGGACACATTATACAGAAAGTTATGTGTTATGTTACAGCAAAGTTTTGAATTACTTCAGATATAAGGAAAACAAAAGATGGTGAGCAGGACAAATTGAGTAATCAGCTCTAAAGGGCAAGACCTGGATGGAGTTAGGTGAGCGTTACTAAGATCGATGTAAGTGCTCTTGGAAAAGTGGTGGAAGCTCATCTCATTGTCAAATATGACAACAAAAATGCAAACCATCTGCTTCAGTTTTAGGAAGTTATTAACGAAGGGAAGGAATCAGTACTGAGATTATGGAGTTTGTGGTCAACTGTAACACAAATGGGTTTAGTCTTACCAATATTTAGAATAGTTTCTATTCCTCCAAAACTGGATGAGCAAAGGGTCAATGTAAGGACATTGAAGTTGTCAACAGAGATAAGGTAATGTTGCAAGTCATCAGGGTTTATGGGGAGGCCTAAAATGGAGGGATTTTCTTTTGAGGAAAGATTGGACAAGCTGGGCTTTTATCCACTGGAATTTAGAAACAAATGAAACATAAATGATCCTGAAAGGTATAGACTGAATGAATGTGAAGCAGATGTTTCTTCTTGGGGGAGAACTTAGAACCAGATTTCACCACTTTAAAAATGGGTTTCTCATTTAAGGTTGAGGTGAGCCAATTTTTTTTTCTTGAGGATCATGAAGCTTGGAAACAGAGTTTTCAAACATTTTTAAGGGAGAAGTAGATGGATTCTTCATAAGCAAGAGGATGAAAAGTTCCTGAGGACAAAATAGAAAATGGAGCTGAAGTTACAGTCGTATGAGCCTGAATTTTATTAAATGGCAGAACAGACGAAAAGGGGCTTACTCCTGCTTCTGACTTTCATGTTTCAATGTTTTTATGAAACTAATTCTGTGTTTTCTAATAATGCCACTGAGAGATTGCACATAGCTGGGAAATAAAAGGCTTCAAAGCTAGGCCCTGAGGAGTCCCAGATGTAATGGTGCAGCTGCTGAGAAATGCTATTATCAGTTGTTCCCTGGCTGTGGTTAGCCTCACTAACAAGTATTTGGATGCACAACATTTCTACCAAAGCAATAAGAAAAATATGACAACATGTGAATCACTTCCTTATTTTATTTCAATGGGTTTACGGCATTCAGTAGCTGAGCCATAAATAGCAGGGAAATCTTGCATTTAATCCCTAGTCAGTGCAAATAATTTCCAAGGACCTACAAGAGGAACTGCATTCAGGGTCAATTTTCCAACTTCAGTTTAGTCTCAGAAAAAGTTACCCAACAGTGAAAATATTCATGACAACTTCGACTCAGCCGCAGAAGTTACCGATAGCTAAACAATAGTCCTTAATATAATTTTAAATGAAATCAATTTTACTTAAAATAAATGACATGAAAAACACTTTTAATTTGAGAATAAAGAGCAAGAATGGTAGGCCAGCACCACCTCATCTGGAGGGTCATAAGTGGTGTGTGGGGGGACCTCTTTCTCTAAGTTTTGCGCACTTATCTTCCCTGCTATTTTCAGTCCAGATATGAACTGAAGTTTGATAATTAGTTAAACAAATATGATGCATGGGATTGGAAATTTGAGTTCACAGTTATTAGGTCCCAAATTTCCTTCCAAATGAAAGTACGTATACATAAATATGAAACATATACACAAATATTCCTGCACATCCAATACACATTCTCTCAGACAAGGACAGTCTGGCCGAAATTAATTATTCAAAAGTCCTTGCATTATGTTGTACTTGTACTTCATTGTTCAGTTTCTGTTGTGGAAGTTCCAGATGTGTATTTCACAGTGTAAAATATGGATCATTATATTCAACAATCTTCAACCGCCTCTCATAGCAAATTCTTCTTCAATTATTCTAACATGGATGGAATTAATTAAATAAAGAGTGAAACAGCCTGCCAACGTCTTCTCTGACACCCACAATCCATACTTCATTCGATTTTATGAGAAAGCTGTGCCTTTGCCAAATTGTCTTCAATATTCAAAGTTCAGAACAAAGATTTGAAGCCAAAATCAAATAAAGGAATGACTGTATCCAACTCTGAACAACAATTTTTCGTTATTTCTGCCACCAATTTCTTCCAAGCTGTAAACTATGTCTTTTGAGGGAACGCCATGTGTACCTCCAAATGTAGGTCATTATTTTCACAAATTCAGTTTTATTATGATGCCTAAGTGAAGGCAGCAATAGATTCATATAATCACCCAGTTATTTTAATGGTAAACAATTCTACTTGCAGTAGCAGAACAAAAAAAGGCTGCCACATGGCTGAATGTCTAGGTGCTCTGCCAAATTTCAACATCTGGATTCATTCTGCACAATTCCAAAAAAAATTGCACACCACTGCCACAAAACAAAACATCAAACTATATTCTTAATGATTTTTGAGAAGAACACTCACCGGGAATATTTGACCCTAAGGCAATGAAAGTACAAGAGTTTACAGCACAAATTCTCCATCACTTTTTCATTCTTGTTTATTCCGTCACTTAAAGAAACAACTTTTCTGAATGTATATAGCAATAAACCTCTGAATATGACATTCCATCCTGAAGTCAGAGGTTTTTTTTCCATCAGATGTAAGCTGTTTCCATTAAATGTAGGCCTTCACATATTCGGCCTTGCCTAGTTACCAACACAGGCCCAATCACAACACAGTATACTGCAGTATACATTGATGAAGAAGACCAATTGAAAGGCAGCTACTTATCTTCAGAGGGTGGTCCACAAGGAATGCAGTCTACCTGTGAACATGTGGAGAACTTCCATTATTAGCTGAATCACAGACAAGAGAAAATTTGCAGATGCTGGAAATGAAAGCAATACACACAAAATGCCAGAGAAACTCAGCAGGCTAGGCAGCCTCTATGGAAAAGAATAAACAGTCGACATTTCGGACTGAGTCATTTCATCATTTGTGTGCATTCCAACATTAGCTATTTTCTATTAGCTTTCTCATGGTTTTGTGATCAGGAAGCAACTGAAGGATGGTGAAAAGACCTTAAAGTCAACTTTCCATGTAATAGGTTAGATGCTATGAGGATACCATGCAGCTGCCCCAACTTTGTAAGCCTAATCATGCCAAAATTCCTGTTGCAACTCTAATAATGCACATATGTGTAGCTCTCACCACCATTTACAGCAGTGGGGCAGGGATTACTCCGAGGAATTTCTGATGATAAGGAAAGCATGGCCACAGGCGGCTGCCACTTCATTAACTAAGCATCACCCAATCAAATTCAAGCATTTTATTTATCTTTGGTGCAGTTTGCCTCCGTTATAAACAGCCAAATTAAAATTCCAGCTGCTCAAGGACTGGTGTGAGTTTACAGTTAAACAATAGCAAATGGATAAAGATAAACCTGCTATTTTCCAACCAACTGCATCCCAGATCAGGGCATTACTGGTAGCAGTCATTCTCCAGTGACTGCAGCATCAAATTCTTACATTTTATCTTTGGTTCTTTGCTTTTTCTCTTTATCCTTTATTACTGTTTTAACAGAGGCCCCCATTGACTTGCTCCTTATTGCATAACCTATGCAGCATGTGAAAGGGACTGACTACTTCCAACACTTTTGGACTGACTGCCTAGAATTTTGTTGGACTATAGAAGCGATATTCTGCATGATACTTTGGGTATAATAATGCAGATCATTATACTTACAATCCAGTTGTGCTTGGGAGTCTTGCAACAGTTCTGCAGCCACGGTAGCAATGATACTCACAGCCATCCACCTGGTCATTTTAGTATCTTAACCAGAGCACAAAGTGAGTGAGAAGAGGTGGGCGTAGACTTAAGTGTTAAACCATGCTGACTTCTCAACTTGAAGCCCAATTCCAGGCTGCCACCAAATGGGAAGAGGCACCAGGCCAACTGGATATCGAACAGTCGGAGGTTTCCAGACAGGGATAGTGGATTGCTTGCTGGTTCAGGGAATTGGTTTTGGAAGTGTTTCACACTCAAGCAGTCCTGCTCATGTGGTTTCCACAAGTATCATCTTCAACTGGCACCAAAGCTATAGGACTTCCCCGCTCTGACCACCAATCAAAGAGCAGTCAGATCTGTATGATAACATTGGGTTTTCACTCTGCATTTAGAGACTTCAGAAAATGTTTCTGGTTTCCTACGAAGAACAGCAGTGAATACAGAAAACAGTGAAAAGGGAGCAAGAAACCTACAAGTTTCTTCGTCCATTTTAGCTGCCCGCTTTGCCGATTTCAGCTGAATGAACTGGTGTAGAATCTCTTCTTTTGTGCCCACCCAAGTAATGTGGACGTGATGGGCAATGAGACAAGGAGAGAATCTAATGAATGTGTAGTCAGGCACAAGACTAATGTTAATTGAATGCAAGGGAGAATCTGCTCCTGCATTGCAAGTTGGCTGGAACAGATGGCATAGTGCTATGACAAAAACAGGTGTTCTCTGACATGACCAGCTTGAAATGTCAAGGCTGTAAATGGAGATCTGTGAATAGTGACAGGTGCCTCACAACATCTTCGGTGTTGTACCTAACATCTGCTGCCCGGCTGGGACCTCACCTTTTTTTTCTCTGAGTCAAGGAGTGCATTTGTAACTCCTCGCAGGAGTTCCTATTAGTAGGACCTTGTTTGTCCCACACACAATTGTAGAAAATTGCGGTAAACTAATTAAATGGGATGCAAAAGTGCTTTCGTCCTCAGGAGTTATTGCTATGATCTGAGGCTATTCCCTACAGTTTGATTGCACGGTAGGCACATATGCTGCATGCTAGTGATTTTGCGGTGCTGCTTCACAAGAGTGGAAGTGAATCTGACCTATCGCTTAGTTACTTTTCTTGTATGATGGCACCCTTCATGAGGAAGTCATGGCAAAATAATCCTGTTTTGCTCTGCGCATTATCCGCAGTGTGGGGACCAGGGTCTCATCCAGAAATATGGAATGAATGAAATATGAAATATGGAATGGTCCAAGAACCCAGGAAGACCTTGCATGTTTGCCCTTCATATGGCTTGGCTGAAAAATGCATTGGTTGCCATAGCGCTGGGCCTTCAAACTGAGAAACTCCGTGCTCCCTCTGTAGCTGCACTTTTTTCTGCCTTAATGAGAGGCTGAAAAAGTTAATGTCGCTACCATGGACTTTAAAGACAAGAATCAGCTAGAGTTGCTCTGCATGATCAGAGCTAGGTGTGTGTGACTGTCTGTGTGTGTGTGTGTGTGTGTGTGTCTGTCTGTCTGTCTGTGGGAAGGAACATGCAGAGAGGAAATGACAATGTCTGACTGTTCCGGTTCTCCATGGCTTTATTACCTATATGAACAACATGAAAAGAATAACTTGCATGAAGTTCCACTTCTGCAAGTTACCAGGACCTTCAAGACTGGGGACAGTGAAGGCAAGGAAATATATTTTGAGGGATGAGGAAGTGGACTCTAAATAATTCAGTTCTAAACCACAAATATGAACAAATTCAGTGCTTAAATTGAAAGATACATGACATTAAATCATTTGGATACAAGCATTTTCCAGTTTTGCCAATGAACTTTATAGTGTTTTGTTTTTATTTTTGGCTGGTATTCAGTAGAAATGCTAGGGACACAGAGTGCATTTTCCTGAACCAGTGTGGTGTGATAAAGTACGGCCAATAAAACAACACTTTTTCTATTGTCTTTCAGTTTTCTTGCTGTGGAAAAATCTCAGCATTCAGCTACAACAGTAAGGTTGAGAATGAAACGTGCTTTCCAGATCGTGGACCTCTAAAGGTATACAAAATATTGGAATTAATTACAGTCTTAATATTTTAGCCTCTCATTAGAGGCACAACAGAGGCTGTGTATAGGATTATAGAAGCTATTAAAGACTTTGTCTGGGATTATGGACAACTAATTCAAGATTACAGGTCAGCAGTAAGGACTTCATTTGGGATTACATACAACAATAGAGACCATATCAGCCAATGGCCAGTAACTATTCTTGTCAGTTCAGGTCGACTCAGTCCATACACAAGAGCACAAGAAAATAAAAGCAGGAGGTGGCTTCTGGCCTCTCAAGTCTGTCCCATCATTCAGTACGATCGTAGCAGATCTATGCTGTTGATAACTTCTCTCCTATGCCAGTTCTCCATAGGCTGAACTTAAAAAAAAATTGTTAGCTCCATCTTAAGTACTTCTGGTGATCTCGCAACTGGGGTGGAGAATTCAGCAATTCACCACTCTCTACAAAACAGAAATTTCAAGCATTTCTCAGATGAACAATACCCTAAAAGAGGGTGTAACCCCCAGTGCAGATTATAATATCATGCTTAACCACTCCGAAAGAAAAATTAATGTTTGTGTTTTTCCTGATCTTTGTCCAACTTGTTCCACAACTACCATCCCCATAACTTGAACTATCTTGTCAGTGAACAAAACAACTAAATCCCACCAAACTTTCCTCATCTCCAATTTTGTTTGCAGTTCAATGAGGGGTAGGAAACTGGAAGGTTGAAAGTAAGGAAGATCTCATCCTACCTACACCCATCTCTCATGAAGAAACCAATGGCACTTTGCCTCCTAACATGAAGCCCAATCCCTCCTATCCCCATATCAGAAATCAGCAATGCTCCAACAAATTATTATTCCAATGCATTTCCTGAGCAATTGGTTCATAAAGGTTACATGTGAATTGAATTGAATTGACTTTATTACTTACATCTTTCACATACATGAGGAGTAAAAATCTTTACGATGCATCTCCATCTAAATGTGTAATATGCAATTTATAGTAATTTATAATAAATACTCACAACACGCTGGAGGAACTCAGCCGGTCGGGCAGCATCCGTGGAAACGATCAGTCAATGTTTCGGGCCGGAACCCTTCATCAGGACTGAAGAGGGAAGGGGCAGAGGCCCTATAAAGAAGGTGGGGGGGAGGGTGGGAAGGAGAAGGCCCCAGCATCCGCAGAATATTTTGAATTTATAATAAATACTGTGTACAACAGGATAGTCAATATAACATAGAAATACAATGTGTCAGCATGAATTAATCAGTCTGATGGCCTGGTGGAAGACGCTGTCCCAGAGCCTGTTGGTCCTGGTATTTATGCTGCAGTACTGTTTCCCAGATGTTAGCAGTTGGAACAGTTTGTGGTTGGGGTGACTCGGTTCCCCAACGATCCTTCGGGCCCTTTTTACACACCTGTCTTTGTAAATGTCCTGAATAGTGGGAAGTTCACATCTACAGATGTGCTGGGCTGTCTGCACCACTCTCATTCCACGCAGTGATGCAGCCAGTCAGGGTTCTCTCAACTGTGCCCCTATAGCAAGTTCTTACGATTTGGGGGCCCATACCAAACTTCTTCAACTGTCTGAGGTGAAAGAGGCGCTGTTGTGCTTTTTTCACCACGCAGTTGGTATGTACAGAGCTCATGAGATTCTCGCTAATGTTTATGCCGAGGAACTTAAAGCTGTTCACCCTGTCAACCCCAGATCCATTGATGTCAAAGGGTCTAGCCTGTCTCCATTCCTCCTGTAGTCCACAACCATCTCTAACATGGTCATACTTTTAGAAATTGGATCACCTGTAATCAGTGAATTACAAGTTAACAAATCCTCTGTGTGTTTGTTAATATATCCACGGAGGAGCCCAGATATTCCACACCTCTCCCCTCTGCCCCACTGGCCACTGTAGCCTCTCCCAGTATGCAGAGTCACTTCACCTACTGTTCACACATGGCAGACGCAGCCCATCATAGCACTTGTGAATACTGATTCAGTGATAGTGAAAAATCAATGGAGTCCAGTGCTTGAAAACTACTACAAGTGATGTACTTATTTGATTCTTTTCAGGGCCGTCACACTTCAGCACTAGTTCCCACCACTACATCCCCATGAATTACTACCTGTCCGACCCCCTCACAGCGACTGATCGACTAATCCCCCAACCCCTAGGTTACTGATCTGTTGGTCTGGCATCCCACCACCATCAGTCACTAACAGCCAGCCTTATCTTGACACCACACTACAGCCAGCCCAACCAATTTGCCAAGCTGCTAGCTCTGTTTATGAGCCACAATCTAAAAGTGTCAAAGCTATACGTTGACTGAAAGATCTTACAAACTTTGTTTCTCAAGTGCATTGTGCTTATCTCAGTGACTTTCTAGACAGGCTTTTAAATAAACATGTGTTTTACCCATTAGGATTGTCTTCAATCAATAGAGTATTCAGTCGCCGACAATATGACTATCATTGGAGTGCTGAATATTTTGCTGGGAATTATTACGGTAAAATGTCAATCTACACTGCAACATAAGATCTCATTTCTGTTGCTTGCATATTAAGAACATTTTGAAGTGTCCATCTAAAAGAGATATTTACTAGAAAACATTAACTTGAGAAGACTGCAGTTGAAGAAACTGCTGACATCAATGGCTTGTAGCATTATCTGGAAAAATGGGCTGAAAAATGGCAGGTGGAATTTAATGCAGTCAAGTGTGAGGTGTTGCACTCCTGTGGGGCCAACCAGGGTGGGACTTACACAGTGTATGGTAGGGCATTGAGGAGTGAGGTGGAACAAAGGGATCTGGAAGAACAGGTCCATAATTCATTGAAAGTAGTGTCACAGGTGGATAGGGTCGTAAAGAAAGCTTTTGGCACGTTGGCCTTCATATGTCAAAATGTTGAGTACAGGAGACGGGATGTTACGTTGAAGTTGCTTAAGACATTGGTGAGGCCTAATTTGGAGTATTGTGGGCAGTTTTGGTCACCTACTTACAGGAAAGATGTAAATAAGGTTGAAAGAGGACAGAGAGAATTTACAAGGATGTTGCTAGGTCTGGTGTATCTGAGTTACAAGGAAAGATTGAATAGGTTAGGACTTTAATCGGTGGAATGTAAAAGATTAAGGTGAGGTTTGATAAAGGTATACACAATTATGAGGGGTATAAATAGGGTAAATGCAAGCAGGCTTTTTCCATTGAGGTTGGGTGGGACTACAACTAGAGGTCATTGTATCCAGAAAGCTGTGCCTGTCATGGCTCAGCACTGCCCTCTACCTGGTCGGAAGGCACACCACATGCCAGTCAACATTTCACCCCTTCCAACTAATCAATGCACACTTAACCATTGGCCACCTTAATTGGATTAACCCGTCTAGCACCAAGCCGTTGCTCCCCCGGTGAATCACCTGGGCTGGGCCCTCCAGCCGCCTGACCTATAAAGGGTGCTACATGTGCTTGGCTCACTCTCTTTTTTGCTATCTCCGAGCGACCACCCTGCTGTTGGTGAGTTGTGCGTTGAATAGAGTTTTGGGAGCGTTTATTGTTGTCCCTGTAGCAGAGAGCCGTGCCTGCCCATAGTCAAGGGGTGGCAGGTATCGTAGTTACTTTTCCTTTGCTTATATACGTGCCTGTACTCTGTCCCCACACTGTTTTCCCATGTATTGTACTGCCGACCGGACTTTCCTCACACTCATCTATTCTAAGCGTGTTTGTGCGAATATTGTAGCCACTTGTGTTGTCCCCAAGCTCTTCTCCCCTTGTAAATAAACTCCTTATTGTTAAAACTGTGTGTCCAGAATCCTTGCCTTTGAGACCCAAAGAATCTGTCTCATTTCCATCACAACAGTCATGACTTAAGGGTATAAGGTAAAATGTTTAAGGAAAACTTGAGGAGAAACTTCTTCACTCAGAGGGTTGTGAGAGTGTGGAACGAACTGCCAACATAGGTGGTGCATGCGGGCTCGATTTCAACATTTAAGAGAAGTTTAGATAGGTACATGGATGGTAAAGGTATGGAGAGCTGTGGTCCTGGTGCAGGTCGATGGGAGTAGGCAGTTTAAATGGTTCAGCATGGACTAGATGGGCTGAAGGGCCTGCTTCAGTGCCATACTTTTTTATGACACTACAATATCTTTAAGGTCATACTATTTGGTTAAGTACATGCCATGGACTGTTACTGGGAGGCATAAAAAGCTGTAACTAGAGAGAATAGTCATTCTGAGCAAGGTAAAACACATTATAAAACCCTTCAATCCCACATTCCAAGTACCTCTCTACTATTACTACTCTATTATATAATTCCTTCAGAGTCTCTTAGGATCAAGGATAACCCCTTCAACTCCTGTTCTGTATGTGGTGTGGTGGTTGATAAAGACAATGTGCAACCAATAGGGTAGAATTTTCTTGAGAGGGTGGGCCGGGGTTGGTCCAGGATGTGGTCGACTCCTTCCA
This sequence comes from Mobula hypostoma, assembly GCF_963921235.1. Classification (NCBI taxonomy): domain Eukaryota; kingdom Metazoa; phylum Chordata; class Chondrichthyes; order Myliobatiformes; family Myliobatidae; genus Mobula; species Mobula hypostoma. The sequence goes on from NC_086107.1 coordinate 55,616,752, forward strand.
CTGTTTACACTGAGCTTATGTGTTCTCCTAACAAATGGGCTCAGGGCTACTTTTTTTCCCTCCATTTGAATCATGGGCCAGCAATCCCATGAGTTGGTGGGGATGTTGAATTTTTTTCAAGGAAACTTCAAAAACACGAAGTCATTTTTGCGACCATCTGGTAACTCCTTCCCATGATGGAACTCAAAATAGAGCGTTAGTTTCAAGGATTCAGTTCGTTGTGGAGATCAGTGCTTATCACCCACACCTGCAGTTTCTCAAAATTTAATGCTAGATGGCTTGACAGTATCTTTGTTAAGTGGGAACAAGTGTAGATATTCTGGAGATCTATATCTGTCCATTAAGAGCTGCAATTCTCAATTGTGCAACAAAGATGGCAATACAATAAATTCAGTAGATCTACCAGCTGACTTGACAAACATCTGCTAAGTATATGCATGGTGCATTCATAAATGCTGTGCAAGTATTAATTTGCTTCACAACAGAGTGCACACATTTGTCATCCACTCACCTTAGAACCAGGAATTGATCTTTACAGAGTGTTCATTCAGCAGTATCTAGCTCTACTTCCAAGCATTGATTCTTTGGCTTTCTCTTGCTGAGTTACCCATCCAATGACAGTTCATCTATACTATCGAAATCCCCACTGACTGTACCTTAGCTGGCGAGGTAACGTGATCATTGCCAAATGTACATGGAATCTGGTGTCCTTCTGCCACTGCACATGGCTCTTACAATTGTTTTCTAGTTGCAAGTATCAAAGAAACACTATGGTTAGCAGAATTCTACAGTTGCTCATCTGGGATGGAGGTGACATGGTGGCGCAGATGGGAGAGCTGCTGCCTCACGGCTCCACCGACCCAGGCTCACTCCTGATCTCCAATGTTGTTCGCGTGCACTTGGCACCTTCTCCCAGTGGCCACGTGACTTTCCCCAGGAAGCTCCAGTTTTCCTCCCACATCCCAAAATTATACATGGATTAGTAGTCTAATTGGCCACTGCAAATGACCCCATTGTAGGCAGCGACAAGAGAACCAGGGTAGCTTACAGGTACGTGAGAAGGAGTAAGTTGCAGAGAAGTAAATGGACAAATGAAATTGTTGGGATTCAAGAACCAGCAAAGATTACTGGACTGAATAGCTTCCTTTTACATTGTTAGAAAATAGATAGATATGACATTGATAATTGTCTGCATTCTGGATTCATGGACCTGTTGAGACAAAGGTGGATTTTCACCTCAGGGCATACCAAGCCCCAAAAGATTTTTTAGGGGTTAAGTCACCTCCGAATATGTGTGGGAGATATTCTCCTATGGCTGAAATAATGGCTAGAAAGCTGACTTCATTAGGAAAAAGAGCAGTGCCATAAAAGTTTTCTTTCATCAAGTGAGCAGATCTGATGAGGTGATGATGGTGAGCAGATTTGATAAAATGACACAGGAGAATAAAATTTTAAAGGATTAGCATCAAAGCAGAAAGAAAGTTGGCTAGAGGACAGAAAACTGAGAGAAATGTAAACTTTGATGCCTCCGGGCACCAGTGTTTATGGCATTGCATTTCATAATTTACCCATAGTGTAAACAGCTAATATACTCATTTTATTTGGGATACAGAAAAACTACCAACATTTTCTAGTAACACAAACATGAAAAGGTGGTTAGCTGTGAGGAAACCAATAGAAGACTTTCAGGGAACGGAGACTTTCAGATACATGTCAGATAAAATTTGATGTTGAGAACTTAGAAGTGATATAATCTGAGGCAGTGAGTAAAAAAAAGAATGTGTAGCTTGGAAAAACATATTAAAAGTAAGCATAAGACCTTAAGGTGCAGGTAGGCATACCCTTAGTGGTTGGCTAAACATGCAGGTTATAAATATTGACAGCATTTCCTGATGGAAAAATTCTAAAAACTGCTACTGAAGTTGACTTGATTATACCATTATACCTATGACTGACCTCCCTTGTACTCTCTAAAATTGGGGTCATCTAGACTCCACCGCCCACATCCTAACTTTCACTTTGTTTTATTGGTCATAATACTATCTTATATTCAAACTTGGTCAGCCAAAGTTATGATCTTAAAATTCTCATTCTTACTTTTTCTGTAGGTTTATGGAATGATCCTGACTGCCTTCTTCTGTTTTGCTGCTTGCTTGATCCAGATTTGGAAGAAGAAAGGGAAGTACAGAGTATGCAGGAAGCATTGAATACTGGGCTGGAATCTGAAAATAGGAGCCTGTAAATTGATCATGGTAACAACTGTGAAAGATACTATCTCTCAGGGGCTTGATTCCCTTTACCCTAGAGCATGTTGTGATTTTATTCTGAGGCAATGTGTTTACTTCACACTGATTTGTTGCTAGCAAGCCCAGTGGGGTTCCCCTGCCTCCCTATTGTACTCTGCCTACAAATTCTACTTTCAATGAATGTATCGCTTCATGCTATTGTTAATCTGAAAGTGAAATACTGTGATTTAGTCAATTTCATTGACATTCTATTTCAAAGAAATGGCTTCAAAAATTAAAATTTTAAAAACTCCCCAAATTCCTGACCACATTCTAGCAATTTTATTATATATCAATGAATCTTAATTTTAAAGAGCACTTGCTTCAATAACTGTTCTGTTTTAAGGGCTAGCCTGGAATGTTTGATTTTCATAACTGCTGGGATTGTACTGTTGTTGCTTCTTCAGGTTGGTATCTGAACAAATTAAGTTCACTTCCATTTTGACATTAAGTCACCTTGCTCTCATTCTCACTAACCTTCCCATCATAGTGCCTTAATCAAATACCAACCCCCAACCCCATCTCATTTAACCTATATATGGGTGGCTCAGAGTCCCAGCAGCAAGTGCAGCTGCCTCTCAGCTCCAGCGTCCAGGGCCCAGTCCCAATCTTTGGTGCTGACGAGGTGTAGCGTTTGCACACTCTCCTTAATACTGCGTATGCTTCACTCGGGGGCCCCAGTTTCCACCCACGTTGCTGCACATTAGCCGCTATAAATTGTTCCTTCTACTGGTGGACGGCAGGAGATGCAAAAGGTGGTTCATGGTTATGGGAGGGAGAATAGAGCACAAAATAACCAGGGGAATGGGATTGTTGGAAAGTTCTGTGTGCAGACATAGATCCAATGGGTTAAATGTCCTCCTTCGATGTAACAAAATACAAATACAAATAAGATGCCGCCCTCAGATGATGTGGGCATCACACCAAGCAGTCATGTTCCTCTTCTCCTAATTGATTGGAGCTCTTGTTTCACACCATTCCCTCCCCCACAGCAATCTACAAATTGACAGTACTCCTGACCTCAGTGTTAGATCCTTTCCATTCCAAAATTAAAATGTTTCACTGTTTGGTACCCTCTGGGTGACTCTCACACACAGGCAGCGAGATGACATGATTGACAGATGAATAGCCCCAATGTTTAGTAAACAATACAGCTTCTGTGCAACGCTGCCTCCACCATTGAAAGGATGAATTATGCAATGTTTTCAGTGCCTTCAGATGGTCTTTGCTGCAGTGAGAGTCTGTTTGTTACACTCAAATACTTGGTACTAACATCTTCCATCTTGTTGGCAATGGCTCAGTGGGTCAGTAATCCAGCTGATGTGGTACTGAGCTGCACAGGCCCCGAAACTTCTGAACTTAATTGTCGCCTTGTACTGTTGGCTGAGTAGAGATGAGGACAACAGCTGTGGTGGTATTGTTGACCACAACTCACTGCACTTGCGCAGCTAAAATTGGATAAGTTTCCTGAATGTACTTGTCATCCAATGACACCTGCACCATATGTGCTTGTAAAAATTACAGGTGCATGTTGCCTGTGGAAATTTCTATCGCCGCTGAAAGAGAGATCGTGTACTTAAGGGCTGCAACTTACTAAACACATCAAGCCAACAGTAATAATAATTGTGCATTTATACATATTGTCCATTTAAAGTATAATATAGACCATGATTCTCATAGAATCCAAGCTGTGGTCAATATTAAAGTGAGGAAAGAAATTAATTTAACACACTGTTCAGAAGTCATCTATGAAGCCCTCTGAAGAGCTCACTGGTGTGGAGCTAGATTACATATCCTCCTGCAGTGTGAGGCTTTAAGTACAGCTTACATATTGAGAGAGAGATAAGCGTGCTTCTGGTGAGCTGAGGTTAATGTTAATTAATGTAGGATGATGGAAACCATTTTTTCAGTGCTCCATAAGTTAGAAGAATAAAAACTGATGAGATGTAAAGGCCCACGTGGTCTTATTGAATTCAGCGCAATATCAAATCGTTCCCAATCCTGCTTGAGTAGAATCACATGGACTGGTAAAATACCAAAGCACTGTTATACTTACTGCCTGTTACACTGCTGGTGTTTAGGGCAGCAACGAAGGTCCTCCATCTCTGTCTGTCCTTCCCATCGCCCACCGATGTAGAAGGGTTTTTTCAGTGCTGTATCCATAACAATTTATTTTTTGACCAGTCACGGTTGCTAGCCCTACCCCCCGCCCCACCGAACCCGGAGGACTGTTGGACTACTCTTAGTGGCCTCTACCCCTTGACCTGTTTGGCATGGGTGACCCTGCCAAGAGCCAAAGCACAAGGCCTTGACTCTCTGGGTCTCTGGGTCATTGATGCCCGCAAGCCACCAAACCCTACGGTAAAGTTGTGGTTCTCTTGGAGGATTGTTATACAACCAAGGAATAAATGGAGAGACAGAAATAAACAGGCAGGCAACCAGAGCATGGCTTTGAACACGCTGGAAGGTGGGAATAAACGGCATACAGAAAAAAAGTAACAAAAAAAAGAATGTAAAAAGTCTGTGATCTATAGCCAAAGCAATACAAGGGTTTGATGACAAAATATAGATTATGAATGCACCACCAAACCGGCAGGAAGGCTGAGCACAAAATTATGCAGGTAGAAATCCAACAACACGATGGAAGGAGGAATCTGTAACACAACAGAAGTCTACCAAACATTCAGGTATGACATTCGGCAAGCAGTGAGGCTGTATAATGCCGCCGTGCAGAGAGCACGAATGCAAAACTAAACAGGCAGGCGATCCTTCCAGTACGAATAAAGTGGCACAGAAGGCTGAGCACTCTGAGAGACCAGTACAGATCTGAATTACACTGGACTGCCAGTCATATACCAGCTGGGGATTAAGTCAAATAACATTGTGTACAAGGGCAGAATGGAACACAGGTGTAGGTGCTGTCTTTGTGGAGATACCAGGTGTCAGGCCCTCTCATGATAACTACTCCGGGTGGAGCAATAGATAGTGCTGTCCCTAGCACATCAAATAATTATTTGCGATGGGTGCACACTGGTCCTTATTGTTACACAATTTTCAGGGTGTATGTTTGAGTCATTAGAACTGTAATGAAATCAAGAGTAAAAGAAAGAAATGATCTGCTGAAAACATTAAGAGACTTGATTGTAGATGTGTTATAAAGATTCTCTTCCTCTGTTTACTAGGACTCCCTGTTTCCTGTTTCGTGGAAATTCTACTCTGCTCAGTACAGACTTCCTGTGTATTTAGACTATAATGCTAAAGCCATAGATACCCCACGCATTGGACATCTGGAGCTCGTCTGGCTCTGTGCGTGGTTTGGTAGAATGGATAGACCAGTGTTAGGAAGGATATGGGGAGGGAGTTGATGTGGCAGTTGAAATGGAAGTTTTGCAAGGTGTGAATGCAGAGAGGGGAAAGTCAGCTCAGTTTAAGAGGCCCAGTTCATTCAACACAAGCTATAAATTCCTCTTCATTTACCAAGTGGCTGTTTGAAGGCACAGATGTCCCAATGGCCAAGAGAGTAAGAATCTGAATCAAGATGGGGCTAAGTGGGTGTGGGAATGTGAGTGTAAGTATAACATTTATAAAAAAATTCCAATGCTGAAATGCTCTGCTGCGTGGAACAAATACTGTACAGAACATCTGGCAAGTAGTATATGATAAATTTCTGCATACTTTTACTGCAATTTTTAGTTGTGATTCAGGATACAGAGATTTAATGCAGCTTCACTATAAACCACAGCAGTAACTGACTCTATGTAAATGTTAAGCATCATACATGTGAGCAATAAACAATTTAATTAGATTAAATATAGAGTATAGACCATAAACTTAAATAGTGTGGTTAACCAAAGATATCTACTTCATGAGCAGGTTGTGAGATTTTTGTGTAATTAGTGAAAAAAAATGCTGGACATCCGCTGAGCGAAGTTTTTTCCCTGGAACTATCTTTGATGTAAAATCACTGATAAAGGCACCCTGCTAGAAATTGTTGTCTACAGATGAAGACAGGAGGAGCAGCCTCCGATGCCAGTTCTCGTACTTGGTCCACTTTTCAGCACAATGCCCATAATGTTTGATTTTCCTGTCATTCAAATTTCTATCTCAGATCTGAACATACTTAATTACTCAACATTGATATGTTTCTGAAGTAGGGAACTACAAAGCACATCCAACGCTAGTGATGATAGGCCTATTCCTCTCATTCTTTCTTTATTAGGCAATTTCCACTCCCATCCCTAATTCTAGGACTCAACCTAGTGGACCTCACTCACACTGTCTCAAACGTAGGTATATCCTTCAGTAAGTGATGAGATCAAAACAGTTCCTAGACTCTAACAGTGAGCACAATGAAGCATTTAAGATTTATAGTAGTATTTCCTTATATTCCTACATCATCTCTTTTGTAATAAAAGTCAACATTCAATTTAGCTCCTTAATTTATTAATTTCTTGCTTTACCTATTGTCTAACTCTATCAGCAAATCTGCCAATACCATGCCTATCATTCTTTCCTCATAAGACAGTGCTCACTCAGAAGACCATTCAGTGTATTATACCCACAACGGACACCCAAAATCTCTTGAACACCAATATTTAACTGCGTCGCAATATTTACATACAACTCCATTTTCCTCAGTGAACGGGGTAATCTTACAGTTCAGCCCCTTCGGCCCCCAGTGTTGTGCCAAATCTTTAACCTACTCCAAGATCAATATGACCTTTCCGTCCCACACAGCCCTCCAGTTTACCTTCATACGTGCACGTAAGTGTTGCAAATATTTCTGCCTTTACTCCCACGCCAGGTAGTGTCTTCTATGCACCAGCATGATCTGTGTAAAAAACTTAACCTCTGATATCTTCCTGACACTTTCCTCTAAACGCCTTAAAGTTAGGCCCCTCATATTAGTAACTTCCGCACTGGGAAAATATCTCTGGCTGTCCACTCTGTCTGTGCCTCTTATCATCTTGTACACTTCTATCAAGTCACCGTTTATCCTCCTTCTCTCCAAAAAGAACAACGCTGATCGCTCAACCTATCTTCATAAGTGGCTGTTGGTGGTTGGCATCCGTCTGTCTCAAAGGACAAAGGGTGATGATAATGATCAACACAAGCCTGGGCAGAAGGTATGGAGATCCTGAGATGCCCAGTTGTCAAGCTCCCCATCTTGGCCTCACCAGTGTAGTCCAAAGGAAAGACTATGAAGCAACATGCTTGCCATCAGCTTAACTGCAGGTGCTGCTGGAAGGATGTTCAATGACGTCCAGCCGCCTTAGGGGCTCCACTCCGGATTTGCTGTCTGGCTTTGTTCCCGTAGCCTTCGTCTCTTCCAAGGCTGCCCAGGAGGCAGTGGGGCTATTTACCCATATCTGGGGATCTGGTTCATGAGCGCCAGGACGTGCCCACACACTGGTGGGCCTGTGTGCTACGTGTGCATGGGCCAGACCTTCTTCTCGTCCTCTGTAGTTCAGCTTGAGTCTGAAAGGAGTTCAGTTTCCATGTGTTGCCAGTGAGGAGGCGCTACATGAAGCTTGCTGTTGGAGAGGCTACGTACTGGCAGGGAGAGACTTATACACTCAGCTCTATCTTTCGTGAGACTGCTAGCCAGCAGTGAAAGCTGAAAGCGAGAGAGACATGCACTACCCACTACACTACCAGACTAGATGCATCACAACAACCTTGATATGTTTTGACATGTTCTGTAATCCAGGTAGGTTCTGGTAAATCTCCTCTATACCCTCTCTATAGCTTCCACATCTTTCTTATAATGAGGTGACCGGAAATGAACACAATTATTCAATTAACTGTGGTTTAACCTAAAGATTTGTAGAGTTGCAACATTATTTCGTGGCTCTTAAACACAATCGCCCAACTACTGAAGGCCAACACTCAATACACCTTCTTAACCACCCTATCAACTTGCATGGCAACTTTGAAGGATCTATGCGTGTGAACGCTAAGATCCCTCTGTTCCTCCACTCTTTAAGAATCCTACCATAAACCCTGCATTCTGCCTTCATATTCAAACTTTCAAAATAAATCACTTCATACTTTACCGGAATGAACTCCTGCCATTTCTCAGCACAGTTTTGCACCCTACCAGTGTCTCGTTTTAACCAATGATAGCCTTCTCCACTCTCCGTAACACCATCAACCTTGATGTCATCTGCACAATTCCTAATCCCAGTCATTTATCTGTTCTCAGAACAGATTGCTGTGGAACACCACTGGTACCAACCTCAGGCAGAATAAGTTCCATCTACTACCACCCTCTGACTTCTGCGGGGAAGCAAATTCTGAATCCACATGGCCAAGTTTCACTGGATCCCATGCCTCATGGCTTTCTGAATGAGCCTACCATGGGGAGCCTTGTCAAGTGGTCTACTAAAATCTATATACACCACATCCACTGCTCTGACTTCATCAATATGTTTTGTCACTTCATCAAAAAATTCTATCAAGGTTCAAAATTGTTTAATATCAATTCCTGTACACAGTGTAAAAGAGAATGAAATCAGGCTCATGAGCCATGACCTGCCTTTCACAAAGCTATGTGAAGCCATGTTGACTAGCCCTAATCAGACTCTATTTCTCCAAATGTTTGTATGTCCTGGTTCTTAAAAATCTTCTCTAAACATTTGCCCACCACTGATGTAAGACTAATGTCAGGATTATCTCTATTGCCTTTCCTGGACTGAGGAATAATATTTGTCACCCTCCTATCCTCTGGCACTACTCTTATGGCCAGTGAGGACGCAACGATCATCACTAAAAGTGCAACATTCTTTCCCATTGCTTCCCGTAGTAAACTGGGTGAAAATCCTGTCCCACCCCGGAGATTTATCTATCCTAATGGTTTTTGAAAGTTCCAGTGCATCCTCTTTGTTAACACTGACATGTTCCTGCATATCAGCCCGCTGTACGCTGACCGCCAGGGTTCATCAAGGTTCTTCCCACTGGTGAATATTGGACTTTCCCAACTTCAGCCGACTCCAGGCACGTTTCCTCTTTCAGCCCTGATCGGTACTACCCTGACTCTAAACATCTTCCTGCTCTGAATGTTTGTATTGAATACCTTGGGGGTTTCTTTAATCCTACTCACCAATGCCTTCTCATGTCCCTTTCTGGCTTCCTAAGTCAATTTTTAAACTCCTTCCTGGCTACCTCGTAACTCTCAAGAGCCCTATCTGATCCTTGCTTCTTAAACCTTAAGTAAGCTCCTTTCTTCCTCTTGACTTTAAAAATCAGTGCTTTGTAGCCATTTCTTCAGAGCTCGAACAGTGGCCAATCGAAGTTTGGAGGCAAAAAGTAACAGTGTCTTCACCCAGGTAGAGGAGAAAGCTTTAAAAATCAGTGCTTTGTAGCTTTTCATTTTCAAAACTTGAACAGCAGCCTATCAGGGTTTGGGATTCAGTAGCAAAGTCAGATAAGATAAGGCAGAGGCAAGTGGGGCAGCCGTTGCTGGAGTGGGACAGTGTTAAGAGTGGGGAAACTTTTGGCTTTGGCTCAACAGGCTTGGGTGATAACTGACATGGGCGATGAACAGGTGAGTATCTGGTAAGCTATTTCTTGTTCATTCTTCTTCTGTAAGTTAGAGCAGTGAGAATGGCTCCAGGGGTTGTGTTTTGTTCTGTGAGTGAGATGTGGGAGATCTGGGAGACCTCCAGCCTCCCGGATACCACATCTGCACCAGGTGTATCGCGTTGTAGCTCCTCAGAGAACGTGTTAAAGACTGGAGCTGCAACTCGATGACCTTTGGCTCCTAGGGCAAATTGAGGAGATGATAGATAGGAGCTACAGAGAATCAGCCATCCCTGGATTGCAGGAGGCAGGTGAATGGGTGACTGTCAGGAGAGGGATGAGAAATAGATTACCAGTACAGAGTACCCCTGTGGCCATTCCCCATAATAACAAGTATGTTGGGGGGGGGGGGTTGCTGCAGCAACCAGGTCTCTTGCATTGAGTCTGGCGCTGTGGCTCAGAAGGGAAGAGGGAAGAGGAGGACTGCAGTGGTGATAAGAAATTCCATAGTTAGATGAATAGATAGGAGAGTCTGTGGTCAAGACAGAGACCCCCAGATGGAATGTTGCCTCCCAGGTGTCAGGGTCAGAGACATCTCGGATTATGCCTGCGATATTCTAAAGTGGGGGGGGGGTGAACAGCCAGATGTCTTGGTACATATTGGTACCAATGACATAGGAAGGAAAGGAGAGGAGGTCCTAAAGAGAGAATTTAGAGAGCCAGGTAGAAAGCTGAATAGCAGGACGCCCAGGGTAACAATCTTTGGATTGCTGCCTGAGTCATAAGCCAATGAGGTCAAGAAGAGGATCGTTTGCAGATGAATGTGTGGCTGAGGAACTCGTGCACGGGACAGGGTTTCAGATTTATGGATCATTAGGATCTTTTCTGGGGAAGGTATGACATGTACAAAAGGGATGGATTACACCTGAACCTGAGGAAGACCAATATCCTTGCAGGCAGGTTTGCTAGAGCTGTTGGGAAGGGTTTAAACTAAATTGGCAGGGGGATGGGAACTGGAGTGATAGGGCTGAGAATAGGGATTTTGGTTTACAAGTAGAATTGGTGTATCGTCAAACTGTCAAGAAGGACAGGCATATAATAGGGAAAATTGCAGACAGTGGGATGAGTTGCAGTGTAAAAGGGGGACAACATTGAAAAGAGTGACAAGAACAGTACTGAAGATATTTATACTTGAATGCACACAGTATATTAAATAAGGTAGATGAACCAGTAGCGCAGTTAGAGATTGGCAGGTGTGACGTTGTGGGTATCACAGAGTCATGGGTGAAAGACGACTGGGAGCCTAATATCCAAGAATACACAATCTATTGAACGGACAGGCAGGTAGGCAGAGGAGGAGGAATGGCTCTGCAGGCTAAAAAATGAAATCAAATCTTGAGAAAGAGGTGATATGGGATCAGAAGATGTAGAATCCTCATGGGGAAAGTTTAGAAACTGCAAGGGTAAGAAGACCCTGATGGGAGTTATTTACAGGCCTTTGAACAGTAGCCGGGACGTGGTCTACAAATGACAGCGGGAGATAGGAAAAGGATGTCAAAAAGGCAATGTTAGGTTAGTCATGGGAGATTTCAATGGGCAAATAGATTGGGACAACCAAGTTGATGCTAGATCCCAACAGGGAGAATTTGTGGAATGCCTTTGAGATGGCTTTTTGAAGCAGCTTGTGGTTGGGCCCAGAGAGGGATCAGCAGTTGTGGATTGGGTGCTGTGTAAGGAATCAGGTATGATTAGGGAGCTTAAAGTAATGCAAACCTTAGGAAACAGTGATCATGATGTTATACAATGCACCCTGCAATTTGAGTGGAAGAAGCCGGCAAAAGTTGATTGGAAGGGAACACTAGCTGGGATGTCGGCAGAGCAGCATTGGCTAGAGTTTCTGGGAGCAATTTGGAAGGTGCAGGATAGCTACACCCTAAAGAAGAGGAAGGATTCTAAAGGAAAGACGTTGCAACTGTGTCTGACAAGAGAAGTCAAAGACAATATGAAAGCAAAAGAGAGGGTATACAATAGAGAAAAATTAGTGGGAAGTTAGTAGGTTGGGAAATTTTTTAAAACTAACAGAAGGCAACTAAAAAATCCACAAGGGGGAAAAGGTGAAATATGAAAGCAAACTAGCCAATACAGTGTATCAAAAATGAAACCAGAAGTTCCTTCAGATATATAAAAAGAGTGGCAAGAGTAGATAATGGACCACTGCGGGACAATGGTTGGAGGAGAGAGAGCAGCGCGCCTGTGCGTGCGCAGCCCTCCGGCGAAAAATGATATCATATCTGTTAAATAGGGGCCGTGGACAATTCTGATTTGATGGAGAATGGACGTGAAAGCACAGAGGAACATCTGGAGAAATTTCTGAAACGCTCATTCGCTGCTGTTGTTACTGCATGGTCGGGGGTCTTTCGGAGGGTAGGCCTCAAAATCCCCGGCTTTGCCTGCTGTTGGCGACCGAGGTTGAGGTCGAATCATTCGGACAGAGATGGCGCTCAGTACTTGGTGTCGGAGAGCTGATCAGAGCTCGAAGTTTTCAGATGACTCAGAGTCGGACTGTGGTCGGCGTGGCAGGGAGAGTTTTTCTTCCTTCTCCCGTCTGCGTGAGATGTGGGACATTTGAGAGACTTTGAACTTTTACTGTGCTCATGGACTTCTTCATCACGTTATGGTATTGTTGCACTGTTGTAACTATATGTTGTAATTATGTTGTTTTGTCAGTTTTTTCAGTCTTGGTCTGTCCTGTGCTTTGTGGTTTCACACCGGAGGAAATATTGTATCATTTCTTAATGCATGCATTACTAAATGACAATAAAAGAGGGCTACGTGTCTTCATAATTTATCTGTAAAATAATACTGGAGAGGAGTAACGTGGTCAAGGAAATGGCAGACAAACTGAATAAGAATTTTGCATCAGTCTCCACTGTGGAAGATGCCAGAAGTTCAAGAATGTCAGGGGGCAGAATTGAGTGTACTTGGGAGATGGAGCTTGCAAAGCTGAAAGTTCTGAAAGTAGATAAGTCATCTGTACCTGATGGACTACACCCGAGGGTTTTAAAACAGATAGCTGAAGAGGTTGTGGAGGCATTAGTAATGATCTTTCAAGAATCAATACATTCCGGCATGGTTCAGAGGACTAGAAAGTTGCAAATGTCACACCACCACGTCATATGGGTGCGTCTTACTAAAGGTAGAGTAGACATGTTAAAAAAAGTGCAGCATGGTTTTTCTTCTGAAGAGGGGGAGAAAGACGGTCAAGTCAAAAAAAAAGGCATAAATGGACGAAATTCATGGATTCATAAACATGGAGTACTTGGTGATAATAACCATAAATAAAAAAAGCAGAAACGACTGGCTACATTGTACGTAGTACATGTTTGATTGCACAAAAGATAACTGATGGATACTGAATGGATTGAGCAGTATTTGGAAGCAAATGAAATAGCCAATGAGAAACGAGTAGCAGTAGGCTTGGAAGTTTAACTGCTCCAACTAAACCAACAGAAATTAGTTTTGTTGATGTCGTGAATGTAATGCAGAAACATTTAGAACCAAAACCATTGTTAATTGCAGAATGCTTTAGGTTTCATAAGCAAAATCGAAAAGAAGTGGGGGGTCCATGTCAGCATAATGGATGAATAAAGAGTTTGTCTGAGCATTGTTCATTCAGTGATGGACTTAATGATGCACTGAAAGATTGTTTAGTCCATGGAATCTTACAAGAAAGCATTCAAAAACAGCTCCTAACTGAAGCACAATTCACACTTAAAAGAGCAGTTCAAAATTGCTATATCAATGAAAGTAGCGGCCAGAGACACAATCGAGATGCAGTCAGGAGTGAAGATAAGGATGAACAAAATTGCAACATCTAAACAGAAACCTGCCTGGCTGAACAAATTGTGTTACTGTTGTGACAGGGGCTCAGATACAGCAGACCAATGCAGGTTTAATAGTAAAACTTACAGAAAATGCAACATACCAAGAGCATGTCAGGCAGACAAAAATAAATGGACTGCACAGGGAAGAGAAAAAGATAAAAACTTAAGAGGGATTTTCAAAAAGAGCACTAATCTGCATGCTACTGATGAAAAATCTGGTAATAATGAGAATGACACAGGACTGAGTAGCCTTAAGATTTTCAATGTGAAATCTAACAAGAGCCAAGCAATATGGCTTACACCAGAAGTGCATGGAAAATTAATTACAATGGAAATGGACACTGGTTTGGCAGTTTCAGTCATTCCATAAAATGAGTTTGATCGGCATTACAAAGATACAGAACTGAAGCCTGAAACGATCCAACGAAGAACTTAGATTGGAGAAATCATACCTCTGGTAGGAATGATATTTATAACAGTGAAATACAACAATCAATAAGCCACTTTGGGCTTGTATGTGGTAAATACAGGAGGGCCAGCATTGTTGGGCCATGATTGGCTAGACAACTACAACTGAATTGGAGACCTGTTTATCATTTGCATGCCACATTCCCTGCAATAGAGTCAACTGAAAGTGAATTAAGAAAGTTCCAGCGGTGTTCAAAGATGGCATTAGAAAACTCAAACATATCACAGATAAAAGTGCTAAACAAAAATGCCACCTCAAGTTTTACAAAGCCCGTCCAGTTAGTTATAAAGTAGCCAGTGAGCTAGATTGCATGATCGTTAGATCAGCAATGGTCCCTGTAGCCAAGATTGATGGGTCTGTCAGTATTTGTGGTGATTTTAAGGTCACCATCAATATAATACTGAAAGTAGATCAATACCCTCTGCCCTTTCAAATAGAGAACACTTCAGCAAAGGGAATTTAGATGAGGCCTTTCTACAAATGGCGATGGGAGGAGAGTCCAAAGTGTTTCTCACCATAAACACACACAAAGGGCCTTATTGCCACAATAGGTTTATTTATGGAGTAGCGTTTGTACCTGCACTCTGGTAGAAAGTTATGGACCAGGTCAGGTTGTCCAGGCACTCATTGTTACCTGGATGACCTCATTGTTACCGGTAAGGATGAAAAAGTAAATCTCCAAATTCTCAAAACAGTGTAAAAATGATTAAAAGATTGTGGGCGCAGAGCCACAATGAAAACAATTGTGAATTCTTTAAACCACGCACCACTTCCTGTGGTCACACTATTGATACACAAGGCTTATGCAAATGTGTTGAGAAAATTCAAGCAGGCCAAAGGACATGTCACAGTTGCATTCCTTTTTAGGATTACTCAATTACTATAACAGGTTCCTGCCAAACCTGGCTACTGTGCTCCAACCCCTGAGCTCAATATTATAGATTGGGAAGAAATGGCAATGGGCAAAGCAGTGTGGGTTAGCTTTTCAAAAGGC